>NW_027077736.1:0-178000 GCF_963924675.1 Phocoena phocoena
CCACAACTTCTTTATGCATTTTTTGCTTTCTGGGATATTTACCTGATACTGTAGACGAGCTTCTTGTGAACACAGCCGTCCCAAATATTGGGGTGGCTGTCTGTTTTTGATTTTAATTTCCGTAAGCTATAGGACCATAAGTGGAAGTGCCATAGGCTGTGTTGCTTTGTTTCTTACGTGTTTCAGGAAACACCATACATTTCTCCAGGGTGGCTGCTGGCAATTTACATCCTGCCAATCAGCATAACAAGGCTCCCTGTTCTCCATATCCTGTCCTACCTTTCTGGATTTTACACTTTTTTCAGATGGCCCTTTTGCCCGGGGGGCAGTGAGACTTCATTGTAGTGTAGATTTCCTTTACAGGCTTGTTTGGTTGGCCAAAAAGGGCGTATGCGTTTTTTCCTGAATATATTCAGGAAAAAACGCATACGCCCTTTTTGGCCAAGTGCATCATTGTCGACGTTCTGCCTCTTTTCCTATGCTTTCAGGGCAATTCCAGTCTACCCCCTGCAATCGTTTTCCTGAAATACTGCCCTGCTTTCAAGTGCCCTTCGCAGACTTACTTCAATATATTTTTGGAGGATAGCTGTCAATTATAACTCTGCAGGTTTGTGAATTACAGTGCCCCTGAGCTCCTTTCTTCAACTCGCTTTCTTGTGAGCTGGGCACAAAACCGCAGGATTGCTTCAGGCCCTAATCTGTTTCCAGCAGGGCACACTGAGCCTTTGTTTAATTCCTCTTCCTGGTGGGCAATGAGCGTTACATTTGCCCGTGCAGACACCTACAGCTAGTCTCTCATTGGTTCTCCGTATTCCTGTTCATCTTGCACAGAAATTGCAAGCTGTGCCAAAGAGGAGGTTAAAGGCACTGACTCTCCAAGCGGGGAGAGTGTTAGTAAAGCATCTGGAATGGTGAACCCGAGGACAAGGATACGAAAACTGAGATGCATTTTAAATCGTTTCCCAATAACACGGTGGACGATACTCTGGGTTTCCCATGCATGTTTTAGCTGGAGGAAGAATGCCTTGAACCTGGAGAGTTGGGACCCATGGAATGGGTACCATGCAGTATGACTTCAAAGGGTCTGCATTTGCTCACCAAAACTCACCAGTGCTATCAGCCTGAAGTGTCCAGCCTTATGTCTCAACCAGCTCTGGGTGTAGATGTGGTAAATCCCGGTTGCATCACATGCCCTGAGTGAATTGTATAAGAATTGCTCTCTATTTCACTGTCTTTTTGTTTTGTTTTCGAAATTTATTTTGATAATGGGATGTATCGGATTTTCACTGCTGCGTTTCGGCCGCTGTACACACGCTTGATTCTCTTACGGAGACATATATTTCCATGGGTTTTAAGATTCTTCCTAGTCAGGTATATTCCTAGGCGTTGAATATGTGGTGTTGGGTCCATTTCGTTGAGCAAGGAGTAGGTCTTGTCTATTACATATTTGGCTTATGGAAAGTTATCTGTGCTAATTTCAGCCTCTGGTTTTATGCAGCACCCCAAGCCACCTTTCCCCATAAGCAAGCACTAGTTGTTTTTCTAAATTTGAGACCCTGTTCTGTTTTGTAATTCAGTTCATGTGTAGTCAAGTTTACATTCCGTGTATTAGTGATATCTTATGATGTTTCTTTTTCTGTGTGACGTAGTTCACGTAGAATCACCGTACCTGCACCCACTCACTATGCCGCTACGGGCCTGATGACGCAGATTTCATTGCTGAGTGATATTGCATTGTACGTACGTGCCACAACTTCTTTATCCATTTTTTGCTTTCTGGGATATTTACCTGATACTGTAGACGAGCTTCTTGTGAACACAGCCGTCCCAAATATTGGGGTGGCTGTCTGTTTTTGATTTTAATTTCCGTAAGCTATAGGACCATAAGTGGAAGTGCCATAGGCTGTGTTTCTTTGTTTCTTACGTGTTTCAGGAAACACCATACACTTCTCCAGGGTGGCTGCTGGCAATTTACATCCTGCCAATCAGCATAACAAGGCTCCCTGTTCTCCATATCCTGTCCTACCTTTCTGGATTTTACACTTTTTTCAGATGGCCCTTTTGCCCGGGGGGGCAGTGAGATTTCATTGTAGTGCAGATTTCCTTTACAGGCTTGCTTGGTTGGCCAAAAAGGGCGTATGCGTTTTTTCCTGAATATATTCAGGAAAAAACGCATACGCCCTTTTTAGCCAAGTGCATCATTGTCGACGTTCTGCCTCTTTTCCTATGCTTTCAGGGCAATTCCAGTCTACCCCCTGCAATCGTTTTCCTGAAATTCAGCCCCGCTTTCAAGTCCCCTTCGCAGACTTACTTCAATATATTTTTGGAGGATAGCTGTCATTTATAACTCTGCAGGTTTGTGAAGTACAGTGCCCCTGAGCTCCTTTCTTCAACTCGCTTTCTTGTGAGCTGGGCACAGAACCGCAGGATTGCTTCAGGCCCTAATCTGTTTCCAGCAGGGCACACTGAGCCTTTGTTTAATTCCTCTTCCTGGTGGGCAATGAGCGTTACATTTGCCCGTGCAGACACCTACAGGTAGTCTCTCATTGGTTCTCCCTATTCCTGTTCATCTTGCACAGAAATTGCAATCTGTGCGAAACAGGAGGTTAAAGGCACTGACTCTCCAAGCGGGGAGAGTGTTAGTAAAGCATCTGGAATGGTGAACCCGAGGACCAGGAAACAAAAACTGAGATGCATTTTAAATCATTTCCCAATCACACGGTGGACGATACTCTGGGTTTCCCATGCATGTTTTAGCTGGAGGAAGAATCCCTTGATCCTGGAGAGTTGGGACCCATGGAATGGGTACCATGCAGTATGACTTCAAAGGGTCTGCATTTGCTCACCGAAACTCACCAATGCTATCAGCCTGAAGTGTCCAGCCTTATGTCTCAACCAGCTCTGGGTGTAGATGTGGTCAATCCCGGTTGCATCACATGCTCTGAGTGAATTATTTAAGAATTGCTCTCTATTTCACTGTCTTTGTTTTCGAAATTTATTTTGATAATGGGATTTATCGGATTTTCACTGCTGCGTTTCGGCCGCTGTACACACGCTTGATTCTCTTACGGAGACATATATATCCATGGGTTTTAAGATTCTTCCTAGTCAGGTATATTCCTAGGCGTTGAATATGTGGTGTTGGGTCCATTTCGTTGAGCAAGGAGTAGGTTTTTTATTACATATTTGGCTTATGGAAAGTTATCTGTGCTAATTTCAGTCTCTGTTTTTATGCAGCACCCCAACGCACCTTTCCCCATAAGCAAGCACTAGTTGGTTTTCTAAATTTGAGACCCTGTTCTTTTTTGTAATTCAGTTCATGTGTAGTCAAGTTTACATTCCGTGTATTAGTGATATCTTATGATGTTTCTTTATCTGTGTGACGTAGTTCACGTAGAATCACCGTACCTGCATCCACTCACTATGCCGCTACGGGCCTGATGACACAGATTTCATTGCTGAGTGATATTGCATTGTACGTACGTGCCACAACTTCTTTATCCATTTTTTGCTTTCTGGGATATTTACCTGATACTGTAGACGAGCTTCTTGTGAACACAGCCGTCCCAAATATTGGGGTGGCTGTCTGTTTTTGATTTTAATTTCCGTAAGCTATAGGACCATAAGTGGAAGTGCCATAGGCTGTGTTGCTTTGTTTCTTACGTGTTTCAGGAAACACCATACACTTCTCCAGGGTGGCTGCTGGCAATTTACACCCTGCCAATCAGCATAACAAGGCTGCCTGTTCTCCATATCCTGTCCTACCTTTCTGGATTTTACACTTTTTTCAGATGGCCCTTTTGCCCGGGGGGGCAGTGAGATTTCATTGTATTGCAGATTTCCTTTACAGGCTTGCTTGGTTGGACAAAAAGGGCGTATGAGTTTTTTCCTGAATATATTCAGGAAAAAACTCATACGCCCTTTTTGGCCAAGTGCATCATTGTCGACGTTGTGCCTCTTTTCCTATGCTTTCAGGGCAATTCCAGTCTACCCCCTGCAATCGTTTTCCTGAAATTCAGCCCCGCTTTCAAGTCCCCTTCGCAGGCTTACTTCAATATATTTTTGGAGGATAGCTGTCATTTATAACTCTGCAGGTTTGTGAAGTACAGTGCCCCTGAGCTCCTTTCTTCAACTCGCTTTCTTGTGAGCTGGGCACAAAACCGCAGGATTGCTTCAGGCCCTAATCTGTTTCCAGCAGGGCACACTGAGCCTTTGTTTAATTCCTCTTCCTGGTGGGCAATGAGCGTTACATTTGCCCGTGCAGACACCTACAGCTAGTCTCTCATTGGTTCTCCCTATTCCTGTTCATCTTGCACAGAAATGGCAAGCTGTGCGAAACAGGAGGTTAAAGGCACTGACTCTCCAAGCGGGGAGAGTGTTAGTAAAGCATCTGGAATGGTGATCCCGAGGACCAGGATACGAAAACTGAGATGCATTTTAAATCGTTTCCCAATCACACGGTGGACGATACTCTGGGTTTCCCATGCATGTTTTAGCTGGAGTAAGAATGCCTTGAACCTGGAGAGTTGGGACCCATGGAATGGGTACCATGCAGTATGACTTCAAAGGGTCTGCATTTGCTCACCAAAACTCACCAGTGCTATCAGCCAGAAGTGTCCAGCCTTATGTCTCAACCAGCTCTGGGTGTAGATGTGGTCAATCCCGGTTGCCTCACATGCCCTGAGTGAATTATTTAAGAATTGCTCTCTATTTCACTGTCTTTGTGTTTTGTTTTCGAAATTTATTTTGATAATGGGATTTATCGGATTTTCACTGCTGCATTTCCGCCGCTGTACATACGCTTGATTCTCTTACGGAGACATATATATCCATGGGTTTTAAGATTCTTCCTAGTCAGGTATATTCCTAGGCGTTGAATATGTGGTGTTGCGTCCATTTCGTTGAGCAAGGAGTAGGTCTTGTCTATTACATATTTGGCTTATGGAATGTTATCTGTGCTAATTTCAGTCTCTGTTTTTATGCAGCACCCCAACGCACATTTCCCCAAAAGCAAGCACTAGTTGGTTTTCTAAATTTGAGACCATGTTCTGTTTTGTAATTCAGTTCATGTGTAGTCAAGTTTACATTCCGTGTATTAGTGATATCTTATGATGTTTCTTTTTCTGTGTGACGTAGTTCACGTAGAATCACCGTACCTGCATCCACTGACTATGCCGCTACGGGCCTGATGACACAGATTTCATTGCTGAGTGATATTGCATTGCACGTACGTGCCACAACATCTTTATCCATTTTTTTCTTTCTGGGATATTTACCTGATACTGTAGACGAGCTTCTTGTGAACACAGCCATCCCAAATATTGGGGTGGCTGTCTGTTTTTGATTTTAATTTCCGTAATCTATAGGACCATAAGTGGAAGTGCCATAGGCTGTGTTGCTTTGTTTCTTACGTGTTTCAGGAAACACCATACACTTCTCCAGGGTGGCTGCTGGCAATTTACATCCTGCCAATCAGCATAACAAGGCTCCCTGTTCTCCATATCCTGTCCTACCTTTCTGGATTTTGCAATTCTTTCAGACGGCCCTTTTGCCCGGTGGGGCAGTGAGATTTCATTGTAGTGCAGATTTCCTTTACAGGCTTGCTTGGTTGGCCAAAAAGGGCGTATGAGTTTTTTCCTGAATATATTCAGGAAAAAACGCATACGCCCTTTTTGGCCAAGTGCATCATTGTCGACGTTGTGCCTCTTTTCCTATGCTTTCAGGGCAATTCCAGTCTACCCCCTGCAATCGTTTTCCTGAAATTCAGCCCCGCTTTCAAGTCCCCTTCGCAGGCTCACTTCAATATATTTTTGGAGCATAGCTGTCATTTATAACTCTGCAGGTTTGTGAAGTACAGTGCCCCTGAGCTCCTTTCTTCAACTCGCTTTCTTGTGAGCTGGGCACAAAACCGCAGGATTGCTTCAGGCCCTAATCTGTTTCCAGCAGGGCACACAGAGCCTTTGTTTAATTCCTCTTCCTGGTGGGCAATGAGCGTTACATTTGCCCGTGCAGACACCTACAGCTAGTCTCTCATTGGTTCTCCCTATTCCTGTTCATCTTGCACAGAAATTGCAAGCTGTGCGAAACAGGAGGTTAAAGACACTGACTCTCCAAGCGGGTAGAGTTTTAGTAAAGCATCTGGAATGGTGAACCCGAGGACCAGGAAACGAAAACTGAGATGCGTTTTAAATCATTTCCCAATCACACGGTGGACGATACTCTGGGTTTCCCATGCATGTTTTAGCTGGAGGAAGAATGCCTTGAACCTGGAGAGTTGGGACCCATGGAATGGGTACCATGCAGTATGACTTCAAAGGGTCTGCATTTGCTCACCGAAACTCACCAATGCTATCAGCCTGAAGTGTCCAGCCTTATGTCTCAACCAGCTCTGGGTGTAGATGTGGTCAATCCCGGTTGCATCACATGCCCTGAGTGAATTATTTAAGAATTGCTCTCTATTTCACTGTCTTTGTGTTTTGTTTTCGAAATTTATTTTGATAATGGGATTTATCGGATTTTCACTGCTGCATTTCCGCCGCTGTACACACGCTTGATTCTCTTACGGAGACATATATATCCATGGGTTTTAAGATTCTTCCTAGTCAGGTATATTCCTAGGCGTTGAATATGTGGTGTTCAGTCCAATTCGTTGAGCAAGGAGTAGGTCTTGTCTATTACATATTTGGCTTATGGAATGTTATCTGTGCTAATTTCAGTCTCTGGTTTTATGCAGCACCCCAACGCACCTGTCCCCATAAGCAAGCACTAGTTGGTTTCCTAAATTTGAGACCCTGTTCTGTTTTGTAATTCAGTTCATGTGTAGTCAAGTTTACATTCCGTGTATTAGTGATATCTTATGATGTTTCTTTTTCTGTGTGACGTAGTTCACGTAGAATCACCGTAACTGCATCCACTTACTATGCCGCTACGTGCCTGATGACACAGATTTCATTGCTGAGTGATTTTGCATTGCACGTACGTGCCACAACTTCTTTATCCATTTTTTGCTTTCTGGGATATTTACCTGATACTGTAGAAGATCTTCTTGTGAACACAGCCGTCCCAAATATTGGGGTGGCTGTCTGTTTTTGATTTTAATTTCCGTAAGCTATAGGACCATAAGTGGAAGTGCCATAGGCTGTGTTGCTTTGTTTCTTACGTGTTTCAGGAAACACCATACACTTCTCCAGGGTGGCTGCTGGCAATTTACATCCTGCCAATCAGCATAACAAGGCTCCCTGTTCTCCATATCCTGTCCTACCTTTCTGGATTTTACACTTTTTTCAGATGGCCCTTTTGCCCGGGGGGGCAGTGAGATTTCATTGTAGTGCAGATTTCCTTTACAGGCTTGCTTGGTTGGCCAAAAAGGGCGTATGCGTTTTTTCCTGAATATATTCAGGAAAAAACGCATACGCCCTTTTTGGCCAAGTGCATCATTGTCGACGTTGTGCCTCTTTTCCTATGCTTTCAGGGCAATTCCAGTCTACCCCCTGCAATCGTTTTCCTGAAATTCTGCCCCGCTTTCAAGTCCCCTTCGCAGGCTTACTTCAATATATTTTTGGAGGATAGCTGTCATTTATAACTCTGCAGGTTTGTGAAGTACAGTGCCCCTGAGCTCCTTTCTTCAACTCGCTTTCTTGTGAGCTGGGCACAAAACCGCAGGATTGCTTCAGGCCCTAATCTGTTTCCAGCAGGGCACACTGAGCCTTTGTTTAATTCCTCTTCCTGGTGGGCAATGAGCGTTACATTTGCCCGTGCAGACACCTACAGCTAGTCTCTCATTGGTTCTCCCTATTCCTGTTCATCTTGCACAGAAATGGCAAGCTGTGCGAAACAGAAGGTTAAAGGCACTGACTCTCCAAGCGGGGAGAGTGTTAGTAAAGCATCTGGAATGGTGAACCCGAGGACCAGGAAACGAAAACTGAGATGCATTTTAAATCATTTCCCAATCACACGGTGGACGATACTCTGGGTTTCCCATGCATGTTTTAGCTGGAGGAAGAATCCCTTGAACCTGGAGAGTTGGGATCCATGGAATGGGTACCATGCAATATGACTTCAAAGGGTCTGCATTTGCTCACCGAAACTCACCAGTGCTATCAGCCAGAAGTGTCCAGCCTTATGTCTCAACCAGCTCTGGGTGTAGATGTGGTCAATCCCGGTTGCATCACATGCCCTGAGTGAATTATTTAAGAATTGCTCTCTATTTCACTGTCTTTGTGTTTTGTTTTCGAAATTTATTTTGATAATGGGATTTATCGGATTTTCACTGCTTCATTTCCGCCGCTGTACACACGCTTGATTCTCTTACGGAGACATATATATCCATGGGTTTTAAGATTCTTCCTAGTCAGGTATATTCCTAGGCGTTGAATATGTGGTGTTGAGTCCATTTCGTTGAGCAAGGAGTAGGTCTTGTCTATTACATATTTGGCTTATGGAATGTTATCTGTGCTAATTTCAGTCTCTGGTTTTATGCAGCACCCCAACGCACCTTTCCCCATAAGCAAGCACTAGTTGGTTTTCTAAATTTGAGACCCTGTTCTGTTTTGTAATTCAGTACATGTGTAGTCAAGTTTACATTCCGTGTATTAGTGATATCTTATGATGTTTCTTTTCCTGTGTGACGTAGTTCACGTAGAATCACCGTACCTGCATCCACTTACTATGCCGCTACGGGCCTGATGACACAGATTTCATTGCTGAGTGATATTGCATTGCACGTACGTGCCACAACTTCTTTATCCATTTTTTGCTTTCTGGGATATTTACCTGATACTGTAGACGAGCTTCTTGTGAACACAGCCGTCCCAAATATTGGGGTGGCTGTCTGTTTTTGATTTTAATTTCCGTAAGCTATAGGACCATAAGTGGAAGTGCCATAGGCTGTGTTGCTTTGTTTCTTACGTGTTTCAGGAAACACCATACACTTCTCCAGGGTGGCTGCTGGCAATTTACATCCTGCCAATCAGCATAACAAGGCTCCCTGTTCTCCATATCCTGTCCTACCTTTCTGGATTTTACACTTTTTTCAGATGGCCCCTTTGCCCGGGGGGCAGTGAGACTTCATTGTAGTGCAGATTTCCTTTACAGGCTTGCTTGGTCGGCCAAAAAGGGCGTATGCGTTTTTTCCTGAATATATTCAGGAAAAAACGCATACGCCCTTTTTGGCCAAGTGCATCATTGTCGACGTTCTGCCTCTTTTCCTATGCTTTCAGGGCAATTCCAGTCTACCCCCTGCAATCGTTTTCCTGAAATTCTGCCCCGCTTTCAAGTCCCCTTCGCAGGCTTACTTCAATATATTTTTGGAGGATAGCTGTCATTTATAACTCTGCAGGTTTGTGAATTACAGTGCCCCTGAGCTCCTTTCTTCAACTCGCTTTCTTGTGAGCTGGGCACAAAACCGCAGGATTGCTTCAGGCCCTAATCTGTTTTCGGCAGGGCACAGTGAGCCTTTGTTTAATTCCTCTTCCTGGTCGGCAATGAGCGTTACATTTGCCCGTGCAGACACCTATATCTAGTCTCTCATTGGTTCTCCCTATTCCTGTTCATCTTGCGCAGAAATTGCAAGCTGTGCCAAACAGGAGGTTAAAGGCAGTGACTCTCCAAGCGGGGAGAGTGTTAGTAAAGCATCTGGAATGGTGAACCCGAGAACCAGGATACGAAAACTGAGATGCATTTTAAATCGTTTCCCAATCACACGGTGGACCATACTGTGGGGTTCCCATGCATGTTTTAGCTGGAGGAAGAATCCCTTGTACCTGAAGAGTTGGGACCCATGGAATAGGTACCATGCAGTATGACTTCAAAGGGTCTGCATTTGCTCACCGAAACTCACCAATGCTATCAGCCTGAAGTGTCCAGCCTGATGTCTCAACCAGCTCTGGGTGTAGATGTGGTCAATCCCGGTTGCATCACATGCCCTGAGTGAATTAGTTAAGAATTGCTCTCTATTTCACTGTCTTTGTGTTTTGTTTTCGAAATTTATTTTGATAATGGGATTTATCGGATTTTCACTGCTGCGTTTCGGCCGCTGTACACACGCTTGATTCTCTTACGGAGACATATATATCCATGGGTTTTAAGATTCTTCCTAGTCAGGTATATTCCTAGGCGTTGAATATGTGGTGTTGGGTCCATTTCGTTGAGCAAGGAGTAGGTCTTGTCTATTACATATTTGGCTTATGGAAAGTTATCTGTGCTAATTTCAGTCTCTGGTTTTATGCAGCACCCCAAGGCACCTTTCCCCATAAGCAAGCAGTAGTTGGTTTTCTAAATTTGAGACCCTGTTCTTTTTTGTAATTCAGTTCATGTGTAGTCAAGTTTACATTCCGTGTATTATTGATATCTTATGATGTTTCTTTTTCTGTGTGACGTAGTTCACGTAGAATCACCGTACCTGCATCCACTCACTATGCCGCTACGGGCCTGATGACACAGATTTCATTGCTGAGTGATATTGCATTGTACGTACGTGCCACAACGTCTTTATCCATTTTTTGCTTTCTGGGATATTTACCTGATACTGTAGACGAGCTTCTTGTGAACACAGCCGTCCCAAATATTGGGGTGGCTGTCTGTTTTTGATTTTAATTTCCGTAAGCTATAGGACCATAAGTGGAAGTGCCATAGGCTGTGTTGCTTTGTTTCTTACGTGTTTCAGGAAACACCATACACTTCTCCAGGGTGGCTGCTGGCAATTTACATCCTGCCAATCAGCATAACAAGGCTCCCTGTTCTCCATATCCTGTCCTACCTTTCTGGATTTTACACTTTTTTCAGATGGCCCTTTTGCCCGGGGGGGCAGTGAGATTTCTTTGTAGTGCAGATTTCCTTTACAGGCTTGCTTGGTTGGCCAAAAAGGGCGTATGCGTTTTTTCCTGAATATATTCAGGAAAAAACGCATACGCCCTTTTTGGCCAAGTGCATCATTGTCGACGTTGTGCCTCTTTTCCTATGCTTTCAGGGCAATTCCAGTCTACCCCCTGCAATCGTTTTCCTGAAATTCAGCCCCGCTTTCAAGTCCCCTTCGCAGGCTTACTTCAATATATTTTTGGAGGATAGCTGTCATTTATAACTCTGCAGGTTTGTGAAGTACAGTGCCCCTGAGCTCCTTTCTTCAACTCGCTTTCTTGTGAGCTGGGCACAAAACCGCAGGATTGCTTCAGGCCCTAATCTGTTTCCAGCAGGGCACACTGAGCCTTTGTTTAATTCCTCTTCCTGGTGGGCAATGAGCGTTACATTTGCCCGTGCAGACACCTACAGCTAGTCTCTCATTGGTTCTCCCTATTCCTGTTCATCTTGCACAGAAATGGCAAGCTGTGCCAAACAGGAGGTTAAAGGCACTGACTCTCCAAGCGGGGAGAGTGTTAGTAAAGCATCTGGAATGGTGAACCCGAGGACCAGGATACGAAAACTGAGATGCATTTTAAATCGTTTCCCAATCACACGGTGGACGATACTCTGGGTTTCCCATGCATGTTTTAGCTGGAGGAAGAATGCCTTGAACCTGGAGAGTTGGGACCCATGGAATGGGTACCATGCAGTATGACTTCAAAGGGTCTGCATTTGCTCACCGAAACTCACCAGTGCTATCAGCCTGAAGTGTCCAGCCTTATGTCTCAACCAGCTCTGGGTGTAGATGTGGTCAATCCCGGTTGCATCACATGCCCTGAGTGAATTATTTAAGAATTGCTCTCTATTTCAATGTCTTTGTGTTTTGTTTTCGAAATTTATTTTGATAATGGGATATATCGGATTTTCACTGCTGCATTTCCGCCGCTGTACACACGCTTGATTCTCTTACGGAGACATATATATCCATGGGTTTTAAGATTCTTCCTAGTCAGGTATATTCCTAGGCGTTGAATATGTGGTGTTGAGTCCAATTCGTTGAGCAAGGAGTAGGTCTTGTCTATTACATATTTGGCTTATGGAATGTTATCTGTGCTAATTTCAGTCTCTGGTTTTATGCAGCACCCCAACGCACCTGTCCCCATAAGCAAGCACTAGTTGGTTTCCTAAATTTGAGACCCTGTTCTGTTTTGTAATTCAGTTCATGTGTAGTCAAGTTTACATTCCGTGTATTAGTGATATCTTATGATGTTTCTTTTTCTGTGTGACGTAGTTCACGTAGAATCACCGTACCTGCATCCACTCACTATGCCGCTACGGGCCTGATGACACAGATTTCATTGCTGAGTGATATTGCATTGTACGTACGTGCCACAACTTCTTTATCCAATTTTTGCTTTCTGGGATATTTACCTTATACTGTAGACGAGCTTCTTGTGAACACAGCCGTCCCAAATATTGGGGTGGCTGTCTGTTTTTGATTTTAATTTCCGTAAGCTATAGGACCATAAGTGGAAGTGCCATAGGCTGTGTTGCTTTGTTTGTTACGTGTTTCAGGAAACACCATACACTTCTCCATGGTGGCTGCTGGCAATTTACATCCTGCCAATCAGCATAACAAGGCTCCCTGTTCTCCATATCCTGTCCTACATTTCTGGATTTTACACTTTTTTCAGATGGCCCTGTTGGCCGGCGGGCAGTGAGACTTCATTGTAGTGCAGATTTCCTTTACAGGCTTGCTTGGTTGGCCAAAAAGGGCGTATGCGTTTTTTCCTGAATATATTCAGGAAAAAACGCATACGCCCTTTTTGGCCAAGTGCATCATTGTCGACGTTGTGCCTCTTTTCCTATGCTTTCAGGGCAATTCCAGTCTACCCCCTGCAATCGTTTTCCTGAAATTCAGCCCCGCTTTCAAGTCCCCTTCGCAGGCTTACTTCAATATATTTTTGGAGGATAGCTGTCATTTATAACTCTGCAGGTTTGTGAAGTACAGTGCCCCTGAGCTCCTTTCTTCAACTCGCTTTCTTGTGAGCTGGGCACAAAACCGCAGGATTGCTTCAAGCCCTAATCTGTTTCCAGCAGGGCATACTGAGCCTTTGTTTAATTCCTCTTCCTGGTGGGCAATGAGCGTTACATTTGCCCGTGCAGACACCTACAGCTAGTCTCTCATTGGTTCTCCCTATTCCTGTTCATCTTGCACAGAAATGGCAAGCTGTGCCAAACAGGAGGTTAAAGGCACTGACTCTCCAAGCGGGGAGAGTGTTAGTAAAGCATCTGGAATGGTGAACCCGAGGACCAGGATACGAAAACTGAGATGCATTTTAAATCGTTTCCCAATCACACGGTGGACGATACTCTGGGTTTCCCATGCATGTTTTAGCTGGAGGAAGAATGCCTTGAACCTGGAGAGTTGGGACCCATGGAATGGGTACCATGCAGTATGACTTCAAAGGGTCTGCATTTGCTCACCGAAACTCACCAGTGCTATCAGCCTGAAGTGTCCAGCCTTATGTCTCAACCAGCTCTGGGTGTAGATGTGGTCAATCCCGGTTGCATCACATGCCCTGAGTGAATTATTTAAGAATTGCTCTCTATTTCAATGTCTTTGTGTTTTGTTTTCGAAATTTATTTTGATAATGGGATTTATCGGATTTTCACTGCTGCATTTCCGCCGCTGTACACACGCTTGATTCTCTTACGGAGACATATATATCCATGGGTTTTAAGATTCTTCCTAGTCAGGTATATTCCTAGGCGTTGAATATGTGGTGTTGAGTCCAATTCGTTGAGCAAGGAGTAGGTCTTGTCTATTACATATTTGGCTTATGGAATGTTATCTGTGCTAATTTCAGTCTCTGGTTTTATGCAGCACCCCAACGCACCTGTCCCCATAAGCAAGCACTAGTTGGTTTCCTAAATTTGAGACCCTGTTCTGTTTTGTATTTCAGTTCATGTGTAGTCAAGTTTACATTCCGTGTATTAGTGATATCTTATGATGTTTCTTTTTCTGTGTGACGTAGTTCACGTAGAATCACCGTACCTGCATCCACTCACTATGCCGCAACGGGCCTGATGACACAGATTTCATTGCTGAGTGATATTGCATTGTACGTACGTGCCACAACTTCTTTATCCAATTTTTGATTTCTGGGATATTTACCTTATACTGTAGACGAGCTTCTTGTGAACACAGCCGTCCCAAATATTGGGGTGGCTGTCTGTTTTTGATTTTAATTTCCGTAAGCTATAGGACCATAAGTGGAAGTGCCATAGGCTGTGTTGCTTTGTTTGTTACGTGTTTCAGGAAACACCATACACTTCTCCATGGTGGCTGCTGGCAATTTACATCCTGCCAATCAGCATAACAAGGCTCCCTGTTCTCCATATCCTGTCCTACATTTCTGGATTTTACACTTTTTTCAGATGGCCCTGTTGGCCGGCGGGCAGTGAGACTTCATTGTAGTGCAGATTTCCTTTACAGGCTTGCTTGGTTGGCCAAAAAGGGCGTATGCGTTTTTTCCTGAATATATTCAGGAAAAAACGCATACGCCCTTTTTGGCCAAGTGCATCATTGTCGACGTTGTGCCTCTTTTCCTATGCTTTCAGGGCAATTCCAGTCTACCCCCTGCAATCGTTTTCCTGAAATTCAGCCCCGCTTTCAAGTCCCCTTCGCAGGCTTACTTCAATATATTTTTGGAGGATAGCTGTCATTTATAACTCTGCAGGTTTGTGAAGTACAGTGCCCCTGAGCTCCTTTCTTCAACTCGCTTTCTTGTGAGCTGGGCACAAAACCGCAGGATTGCTTCAAGCCCTAATCTGTTTCCAGCAGGGCACACTGAGCCTTTGTTTAATTCCTCTTCCTGGTGGGCAATGAGCGTTACATTTGCCCGTGCAGACACCTACAGCTAGTCTCTCATTGGTTCTCCCTATTCCTGTTCATCTTGCACAGAAATGGCAAGCTGTGCCAAACAGGAGGTTAAAGGCACTGACTCTCCAAGCGGGGAGAGTGTTAGTAAAGCATCTGGAATGGTGAACCCGAGGACCAGGATACGAAAACTGAGATGCATTTTAAATCGTTTCCCAATCACACGGTGGACGATACTCTGGGTTTCCCATGCATGTTTTAGCTGGAGGAAGAATGCCTTGAACCTGGAGAGTTGGGACCCATGGAATGGGTACCATGCAGTATGACTTCAAAGGGTCTGCATTTGCTCACCGAAACTCACCAGTGCTATCAGCCTGAAGTGTCCAGCCTTATGTCTCAACCAGCTCTGGGTGTAGATGTGGTCAATCCCGGTTGCATCACATGCCCTGAGTGAATTATTTAAGAATTGCTCTCTATTTCACTGTCTTTGTGTTTTGATTTCGAAATTTATTTTGATAATGGGATTTATCGGATTTTCACTGCTGCATTTCCGCCGCTGTACACACGCTTGATTCTCTTACGGAGACATATATATCCATGGGTTTTAAGATTCTTCCTAGTCAGGTATATTCCTAGGCGTTGAATATGTGGTGTTGAGTCCAATTCGTTGAGCAAGGAGTAGGTCTTGTCTATTACATATTTGGCTTATGGAATGTTATCTGTGCTAATTTCAGTCTCTGGTTTTATGCAGCACCCCAACGCACCTGTCCCCATAAGCAAGCACTAGTTGGTTTCCTAAATTTGAGACCCTGTTCTGTTTTGTAATTCAGTTCATGTGTAGTCAAGTTTACATTCCGTGTATTAGTGATATCTTATGATGTTTCTTTTTCTGTGTGACGTAGTTCACGTAGAATCACCGTACCTGCATCCACTCACTATGCCGCAACGGGCCTGATGACACAGATTTCATTGCTGAGTGATATTGCATTGTACGTACGTGCCACAACTTCTTTATCCAATTTTTGATTTCTGGGATATTTACCTTATACTGTAGACGAGCTTCTTGTGAACACAGCCGTCCCAAATATTGGGGTGGCTGTCTGTTTTTGATTTTAATTTCCGTAAGCTATAGGACCATAAGTGGAAGTGCCATAGGCTGTGTTGCTTTGTTTGTTACGTGTTTCAGGAAACACCATACACTTCTCCATGGTGGCTGCTGGCAATTTACATCCTGCCAATCAGCATAACAAGGCTCCCTGTTCTCCATATCCTGTCCTACATTTCTGGATTTTACACTTTTTTCAGATGGCCCTGTTGGCCGGCGGGCAGTGAGACTTCATTGTAGTGCAGATTTCCTTTACAGGCTTGCTTGGTTGGCCAAAAAGGGCGTATGCGTTTTTTCCTGAATATATTCAGGAAAAAACGCATACGCCCTTTTTGGCCAAGTGCATCATTGTCGACGTTCTGCCTCTTTTCCTATGCTTTCAGGGCAATTCCAGTCTACCCCCTGCAATCGTTTTCCTGAAATTCTGCCCCGCTTTCAAGTCCCCTTCGCAGGCTTACTTCAATATATTTTTGGAGGATAGCTGTCATTTATAACTCTGCAGGTTTGTGAATTACAGTGCCCCTGAGCTCCTTTCTTCAACTCGCTTTCTTGTGAGCTGGGCACAAAACCGCAGGATTGCTTCAGGCCCTAATCTGTTTTCAGCAGGGCACGCTGAGCCTTTGTTTAATTCCTCTTCCTGGTGGGCAATGAGCGTTACATTTGCCCGTGCAGACACCTACAGCTAGTCTCTCATTGGTTCTCCCTATTCCTGTTCATCTTGCACAGAAATTGCAAGCTGTGCCAAACAGGAGGTTAAAGGCAGTGACTCTCCAAGCGGGGAGAGTGTTAGTAAAGCATCTGGAATGGTGAACCCGAGGACCAGGATACGAAAACTGAGATGCATTTTAAATCGTTTCCCAATCACACGGTAGACGATACTCTGTGTTTCCCATGCATGTTTTAGCTGGAGGAAGAATCCCTTGTACCTGAAGAGTTGGGACCCATGGAATAGGTACCATGCAGTATGACTTCAAAGGGTCTGCATTTGCTCACCGAAACTCACCAATGTTATCAGCCTGAAGTGTCCAGCCTTATGTCTCAACCAGCTCTGGGTGTAGATGTGGTCAATCCCGGTTGCATCACATGCCCTGAGTGAATTAGTTAAGAATTGCTCTCTATTTCACTGTCTTTGTGTTTTGTTTTCGAAATTTATTTTGATAATGGGATTTATCGGATTTTCACTGCTGCGTTTCGAGCGCTGTACACATGCTTGATTCTCTTACGGAGACATATATATCCATGGGTTTTAAGATTCTTCATAGTCAGGTATATTCATAGGCGTTGAATATGTGGTGTTGAGTCCATTTCGTTAAGCAAGGAGTAGGTCTTGTCTATTACATATTTGGCTTATGGAATGTTATCTGTGCTAATTTCAGTCTCTGGTTTTATGCAGCACCCCAAGGCACCTTTCCCCATAAGCAAGCACTAGTTGGTTTTCTAAATTTGAGACCCTGTTCTGTTTTGTAATTCAGTTCATGTGTAGTCAAGTTTACATTCCGTGTATTAGTGATATCTTATGATGTTTCTTTTTCTGTGTGACGTAGTTCACGTAGAATCACCGTACCTGCATCCACTCACTATGCCGCTACGGGCCTGATGACACAGATTTCATTGCTGAGTGATATTGCATTGCACGTACGTGCCACAACTTCTTTATCCATTTTTTGCTTTCTGGGATATTTACCTGGTAGTGTAGACGAGCTTCTTGGAAACACAGCCGTCCCAAACTTTGGAGTGGCTCTCTGTTTTTGATTTTAATTTCCCTAAGTAATAGGACCATAAGTGCAATTGCCATAGGCTGTGTTGCTTTATTTCTTACGTGTTTCAGGAAACACCATACACTTCTCCAGGGTGGCTGTTGGCAATTTTCATCCTGCCAATCAGCATAACAAGGCTCCCTGTTCTCCATATCCTGTCCTACCTTTCCGGATTTTACACTTTTTTCAGATGGCCCTCTTGCCCGGGGGGCAGTGAGACTTCATTGTAGTGCAGATTTCCTTTACAGGCTTGCTTGGTTGGCCAAAAAGGGCGTATGCGTTTTTTCCTGAATATATTCAGGAAAAAACGCATACGCCCTTTTTGGCCAAGTGCATCATTGTCGACGTTCTGCCTCTTTTCCTATGCTTTCAGGGCAATTCCAGTCTACCCCCTGCAATCGTTTTCCTGAAATTCTGCCCCGCTTTCAAGTCCCCTTCGCAGGCTTACTTCAATATATTTTTGGAGGATAGCTGTCATTTATAACTCTGCAGGTTTGTGAATTACAGTGCCCCTGAGCTCCTTTCTTCAAGTCGCTTTCTTGTGAGCTGGGCACAAAACCGCAGGATTGCTTCAGGCCCTAATCTGTTTCCGGCAGGGCATGCTGAGCCTTTGGTTAATTCCTCTTCTTGGTGAGAAATGAGCGTTACGTTTTCCCGTGCAGACACCTACAGCTATTTTCTCATTGGTTCTCCCTATTCCTGTTCATCTTGCACAGAAATTGCAAGCTGGGCCAAACAGGAGGTTAAAGGCACTGACTCTCCAAGCAGGGAGAGTGTTAGTAAAGCATCTGGAATGGTGAACCCGAGGACCAGGATACGAAAACTGAGATGCATTTTAAATCGTTTCCGAATCACACGGTGGACCATACTGTGGGTTTCCCATGCATGTTTTAGCTGGAGGAAGAATCCCTTGTACCTGAAGAGTTGGGACCCATGGAATAGGTACCATGCAGTATGACTTCAAAGGGTCTGCATTTGCTCACCGAAACTCACCAATGCTATCAGCCTGAAGTGTCCAGCCTTATGTGTCATCCAGCTCTGGGTGTAGATGTGGTCCATCCCGGTTGCATCACATGCCCTGAGTGAATTATTTAAGAATTGCTCTCTATTTCACTGTGTTTGTGTTTTGTTTTCGAAATTTATTTTGATAATGGGATTTATCGGATTTTCACTGCTGCGTTTCGGCCGCTGTACACACGCTTGATTCTCTCACGGAGACATATATATCCATGGGTTTTAAGATTCTTCCTAGTCAGGTATATTCCTAGGCGTTGAATATGTGGTGTTGAGTCCATTTCGTTGAGCAAGGAGTAGGTCTTGTCTGTTACATATTTGGCTTATGGAATGTTATCTGTGCTAATTTCAGTCTCTGGTTTTATGCAGCACCCCAAGGCACCTTTACCCATAAGCAAGCACTAGTTGGTTTTCTAAATTTGAGACCCTGTTCTGTTTTGTAATTCAGTTCATGTGTAGTCAAGTTTACATTCCGTGTATTAGTGATATCTTATGATGTTTCTTTTTCTGTGTGACGTAGTTCACGTAGAATCACCGTACCTGCATCCACTCACTATGCCGCTACGGGCCTGATGACACAGATTTCATTGATGAGTGATACTGCATTGCACGTACGTGCCACAACTTCTTTATCCATTTTTTGCTTTCTGGGATATTTACCTGGTACTGTAGACGAGCTTCTTGGGAACACAGCCGTCCCAAAATTGGGGTGGCTCTCTGTTTTTGATTTTAATTTCCCTAAGGAATAGGACCATAAGTGCAATTGCCATAGGCTGTGTTGCTTTATTTCTTACGTGTTTCAGGAAACACCATACACTTCTCCAGGGTGGCTGTTGGCAATTTACATCCTGCCAATCAGCATAACAAGGCTCCCTGTTCTCCATATCCTGTCCTAACTTTCTGGATTTTACACTTTTTTCAGATGGCCCTTTTGCCTGGGGGGCAGTGAGACTTCATTGTAGTGCAGATTTCCTTTACAGGCTTGCTTGGTTGGCCAAAAAGGGCGTATGCGTTTTTCCCTGAATATATTCAGGGAAAAACGCATACGCCCTTTTTGGCCAAGTGCATCATTGTCGACGTTGTGCCTCTTTTCCTATGCTTTCAGGGCAATTCCAGTCTACCCCCTGAAATCGTTTTCCTGAAATTCTGCCCCGCTTTCAAGTCCCCTTCGCAGGCTTACTTCAATATATTTTTGGAGGATAGCTGTCATTTATAACTCTGCCGGTTTGTGAATTACAGTGCCCCTGAGCTCCTTTCTTCAACTCGCTTTCTTGTGAGCTGGGCACAAAACTGCAGGATTTCTTCAGGCCCTAATCTGTTTTAAGCAGGGCACGCTGAGCCTTTGTTTAATTCCTCTTCCTGGTCGGCAATGAGCGTTACATTTGCCCGTGCAGACACCTACAGCTAGTCTCTCATTGGTTCTCCCTATTCCTGTTCATCTTGCACAGAAATTGCAAGCTGTGCCAAACAGGAGGTTAAAGGCACTGACTCTCCAAGCGGAGAGAGTGTTAGTAAAGCATCTGGAATGGTGAACCCGAGAACCTGGATACGAAAACTGAGATGCATTTTAAATGGTTTCCCAATCATACGGTGGACGATACTCTGGGTTTCCCATGCATGTTTTAGCTGGAGGAAGAATCCCTTGAACCTGGAGAGTTGGGACCCATGGAATGGGTACCATGCAGTATGACTTCAAAGGGTCTGCATTTGCTCACCGAAACTCACCAATGCTATCAGCCTGAAGTGTCCAGCCTTATGTCTCAACCAGCTCTGGGTGTAGATGTGGTCAATCCCGGTTGCATCACATGCCCTGAGTGAATTATTTAAGAATTGCTCTCTATTTCACTGTCTTTGTGTTTTGTTTTCGAAATTTATTTTGATAATGGGATTTATCGGATTTTCACTGCTGCGTTTCGGCCGCTGTACACACGCTTGATTCTCTTACGGAGACATATATATCCATGGGTTTTAAGATTATTCCTAGTCAGGTATATTCCTAGGCGATGAATATGTGGTGTTGGGTCCATTTCGTTGAGCAAGGAGTAGGTCTTGTCTATTACATATTTGGCTTATAGAAAGTTATCTGTGCTAATTTCAGTCTCTGGTATTTTGCAGCACCCCAACGCACCTTTCCCCATAAGCAAGCACTAGTTGGTTTTCTAAATTTGAGACCCTGTTCTGTTTTGTAATTCAGTTCATGTGTAGTCAAGTTTACATTCCGTGTATTAGTGATATCTTATGATGTTTCTTTTTCTGTGTGACGTAGTTCACGTGGAATCACCGTACCTGCATCCACTAACTATGCCGCTACGGGCCTGATGACACAGATTTCATTGCTGAGTGATATTGCATTGTACGTACGTGCCACAACTTCTTTATCCAATTTTTGATTTCTGGGATATTTACCTGATACTGTAGACGAGCTTCTTGTGAACACAGCCGTCCCAAATATTGGGGTGGCTGTCTGTTTTTGATTTTAATTTCCGTAAGCTATAGGACCATAAGTGGAAGTGCCATAGGCTGTGTTGCTTTGTTTCTTACGTGTTTCAGGAAACACCATACACTTCTCCATGGTGGCTGCTGGCAATTTACATCCTGCCAATCAGCATAACAAGGCTCCCTGTTCTCCATATCCTGTCCTACATTTCTGGATTTTACACTTTTTTCAGATGGCCCTTTTGCCCGGCGGGCAGTGAGACTTCATTGTAGGGCAGATTTCCTTTACAGGCTTGCTTGGTTGGCCAAAAAGGGCGTATGCGTTTTTTCCTGAATATATTCAGGAAAAAACGCATACGCCCTTTTTGGCCAAGTGCATCATTGTCGACGTTGTGCCTCTTTTCCTATGCTTTCAGGGCAATTCCAGTCTACCCCCTGCAATCGTTTTCCTGAAATTCTGCCCCGCTTTCAAGTCCCCTTCGCAGGCTTACTTCAATATATTTTTGGAGGATGGCTGTCATTTATAACTCTGCAGGTTTGTGAAGTACAGTGCCCCTGAGATCCTTTCTTCAACTCGCTTTCTTGTGAGCTGCGCACAAAACCGCATGATTGCTTCAGGCCCTAATCTGTTTCCGGCAGGGCATGCTGAGCCTTTGGTTAATTCCTCTTCCTGGTGGGAAATGAGCGTTACGTTTGCCCGTGCAGACACCTACAGCTAGTCTCTCATTGGTTCTCCCTATTCCTGTTCATCTTGCACAGAAATTGCAAGCTGGGCCAAACAGGAGGTTAAAGGCACTGACTCTCCAAGCAGGGAGAGTGTTAGTAAAGCATCTGGAATGGTGAACCCGAGGACCAGGATACGAAAACTGAGATGCATTTTAAATCGTTTCCCAATCACACGGTGGACCATACTGTGGGGTTCCCATGCATGTTTTAGCTGGAGGAAGAATCCCTTGAACCTGAAGATTTGGGACCCATGGAATAGGTACCATGCAGTATGACTTCAAAGGGTCTGCATTTGCTCACCGAAACTCACCAATGCTATCAGCCTGAAGTGTCCAGCCTTATGTGTCATCCAGCTCTGGGTGTAGATGTGGTCCATCCCGGTTGCATCACATGCCCTGAGTGAATTATTTAACAATTGCTCTGTATTTCACTGTCTTTGTGTTTTGTTTTCGAAATTTATTTTGATAATGGGATTTATCGGATTTTCACTGCTGCGTTTCGGCCGCTGTACACACGCTTGATTCTCTTACGGAGACATATATATCCATGGGTTTTAAGATTCTTCCTAGTCAGGTATATTCCTAGGCGTTGAATATGTGGTGTTGAGTCCATTTCGTTGAGCAAGGAGTAGGTCTTGTCTATTACATATTTGGCTTATGGAATGTTATCTGTGCTAATTTCAGTCTCTGGTTTTATGCAGCACCCCATGGCACCTTTCCCCATAAGCAAGCACTAGTTGGTTTTCTAAATTTGAGACCCTGTTCTGTTTTGTAATTCAGTTCATGTGTAGTCAAGTTTACATTCCGTGTATTAGTGATATCTTATGATGTTTCTTTTTCTGTGTGACGTAGTTCACGTAGAATCACCGTACCTGCATCCATTCACTATGCCGATACGGGCCTGATGACACAGATTTCATTGCTGAGTGATACTGCATTGCACGTACGTGCCACAACTTCTTTATCCATTTTTTGCTTTCTGGGATATTTACCTGGTACTGTAGACGAGCTTCTTGGGAACACAGCCGTCCCAAACTTTGGGGTGGCTCTGTGTTTTTGATTTTAATTTCCCTAAGGAATAGGACCATAAGTGCAATTGCCATAGGCTGTGTTGCTTTGTTTATTACGTGTTTCAGGAAACACCATACACTTCTCCAGGGTGGCTGCTGGCAATTTACATCCTGCCAATCAGCATAACAAGGCTCCCTGTTCTCCATATCCTGTCCTACATTTCTGGATTTTACACTTTTTTCAGATGGCCCTTATGCCCGGGGGGCAGTGAGACTTCATTGTAGTGCAGATTTCCTTTACAGGCTTGCTTGGTTGGCCAAAAAGGGCGTATGCGTTTTTTCCTGAATATATTCAGGAAAAAACGCATACGCCCTTTTTGGCCAAGTGCATCATTGTCAACGTTCTGCCTCTTTTCCTATGCTTTCAGAGCAATTCCAGTCTACCCCCTGCAATCGTTTTCCTGAAATACTGCCCCGCTCTCAAGTCCCCTTCGTAGGCTTACTTCAATATATTTTTGGAGGATAGCTGTCATTTATGACTCTGCAGGTTTGTGAATTACAGTGCCCCTGAGCTCCTTTCTTCAACTCGCTTTCTTGTGAGCTGGGCACAAAACCGCAGGATTGCTTCAGGCCCAAATCTCTTTCCGGCAGGGCACACTGAGCCTTTGGTTAATTCCTCTTCCTGGTCGGCAATGAGCGTTACATTTGCCCGTGCAGACACCTACAGCTAGTCTCTCATTGGTTCTCCCTATTCCTGTTCATCTTGCACAGAAATTGCAAGCTGTGCCAAAGAGGAGGTTAAAGGCACTGACTCTCCAAGCAGGGAGAGTGTTAGTAAAGCATCTGGAATGATGAACCCGAGGACCAGGATACGCAAACTGAGATGCATTTTAAATCGTTTCCCAATCACACAGTGGACCATACTGTGGGTTTCCCATGCATGTTTTAGCTGGAGGAAGAATCCCTTGAACCTGAAGAGTTGGGACCCATGGAATAGGTACCATGCAGTATGACTTCAAAGGGTCTGCATTTGCTCACCGAAACTCACCAATGCTATCAGCCTGAAGTGTCCAACCTTATGTCTCAACCAGCTCTGGGTGTAGATGAGGTCAATCCCGGTTGCATCACATTCCCTGAGTGAATTATTTAAGAATTGCTCTCTATTTCACTGTCTTTGTGTTTTGTTTTCGAAATTTATTTTGATAATGGGATTTATCGGATTTTCACTGCTGCGTTTCGGCCGCTGTACACACGCTTGATTCTCTTACAGAGACATATATATCCATGGGTTTTAAGATTCTTCCTAGTCAGGTATATTCCTAGGCGTTGAATATGTGGTGTTGGGTCCATTTCGTTGAACAAGGAGTAGGTCTTGTCTATTACATATTTGGCTTATGGAAAGTTATCTGTGCTAATTTCAGTCTCTGGTTTTATGCAGCACCCCAAGGCACCTTTCACCATAAGCAAGCACTAGTCGTTTTTCTAAATTTGAGACCCTGTTCTGTTTTGTAATTCAGTTCATGTGTAGTCAAGTTTACATTCCGTGTATTAGTGATATCTTATGATGTTTCTTTTTCTGTGTGACGTAGTTCACGTAGAAACAACGTACCTGCATCCACTCACTATGCCGCTACGGGCCTGATGACACAGATTTCATTGATGAGTGATATTGCATTGTACGTACGTGCCACAACTTCTTTATCCATTGTTTGCTTTCTGGGATATTTACCTGATACTGTAGACGAGCTTCTTGTGAACACAGCCGTCCCAAATATTGGGGTGGCTGTCTGTTTTTGATTTTAATTTCCGTAAGCTGTAGGACCATAAGTGGAAGTGCCATAGGCTGTGTTGCTTTGTTTCTTACGTGTTTCAGGAAACACCATACACTTCTCCAGGGTGGCTGCTGGCAATTTACATCCTGCCAATCAGCATAACAAGGCTCCCTGTTCTCCATATCCTGTCCTACCTTTCTGGATTTTACACTTTTTTTCAGATGGCCCTTTTGCCCGGGGGGCAGTGAGACTTCGTTGTGGTGCAGATTTCCTTTACAGGCTTGCTTGGTTGGCCAAAAAGGGCGTATGCGTTTTTTCCTGAATATATTCATGAAAAAACGCATACGCCCTTTTTGGCCAAGTTCATCATTGTCGACGTTCTGCCTCTTTTCCTATGTTTTCAGGGCAATTCCAGTCTACCCCTGCAATCGTTTTCCTAAATTCTGCCCCGCTTTCAAGTCCCCTTCGCAGGCTTACTTCAATATATTTTTGGAGGATAGCTGTCATTTATAACTCTGCAGGTTTGTGAATTACAGTGCACCTGAGCTCCTTTCTTCAACTTGCTTTCTTGTGAGCTGGGCACAAAACCGCAGGATTGCTTCAGGCCCTAATCTGTTTTCAGCAGGGCATGCTGAGCCTTTGTTTAATTCCTCTTCCTGGTGCGCAATGAGCATTACATTTGCCCCTGCAGACACCTACGGCTAGTCTCTCATTGGTTCTCCCTGTTCCTGTTCACCTTGCACAGAAATTGCAAGCTGTGCCAAAGAGGAGGTTAAAGGCACTGACTCTCCAAGCGGGGAGAGTGTTAGTAAAGCATCTGGAATGTTGAACCCGAGGACCAGGATACGAAAACTGAGATGCATTTTAAATCGTTTCCCAATCACACAGTGGACGATACTCTGGGTTTCCCATGCATGTTTTAGCTGGAGGACGAATCCCTTGAACCTGGAGAGTTGGGACCCATGGAATGGGTACCATGCAGTATGACTTCAAAGGGTCTGCATTTGCTCACCGAAACTCACCAATGCTATCAGCCTGAAGTGTCCAGCCTTATGTCTCAACCAGCTCTGGGTGTAGATGTGGTCAATCCCGGTTGCATCACATGCCCTGAGTGAATTATTTAAGAATTGCTCTCTATTTCACTGTGTTTGTGTTTTGTTTTCGAAATTTATTTTGATAATGGGATTTATCGGATTTTCACTGCTGCGTTTCGGCCGCTGTACACACGCTTGATTCTCTTACGGAGACATATATATCCATGGGTTTTAAGATTCTTCCTAGTCAGGTATATTCCTAGGCGTTGAATATGTGGTGTTGGGTCCATTTCGTTGAGCAAGGAGTAGGTCTTGTCTATTACATATTTGGCTTATGGAAAGTTATCTGTGCTAATTTCAGCCTCTGGTTTTATGCAGCACCCCAAGCCACCTTTCCCCATAAGCAAGCACAAGTTGGTTTTCTAAATTTGACACCCTGTTCTGTTTTGTAATTCAGTTCATGTGTAGTCAAGTTTACATTCCGTGTATTAGTGATATCTTATGATGTTTCTTTTTCTGTGTGACGTAGTTCACGTAGAATCACCGTACATGCATCCACTCACTATGCCGCTACGGGCCTGATGACGCAGATTTCAATGCTGAGTGATATTGCATTGTACGTACGTGCCACAACTTCTTTATACATTTTTTGCTTTCTGGGATATTTACCTGATACTGTAGACGAGCTTCTTGTGAACACAGCCGTCCCAAATATTGGGGTGGCTGTCTGTTTTTGATTTTAATTTCCGTAAGCTATAGGACCATAAGTGGAAGTGCCATAGGCTGTGTTGCTTTGTTTCTTACGTGTTTCAGGAAACACCATACACTTCTCCAGGGTGGCTGTTCACAATTTACATCCTGCCAATCAGCATAACAAGGCTCCCTGTTCTCCATATCCTGTCCTACCTTTCTGGATTTTACACTTTATTCAGATGTCCCTTTTGCCCGGGGGGGGCAGTGAGATTTCATTGTAGTGTAGATTTCCTTTACAGGCTTGCTTGGTTGGTCAAAAAGGGCGTATGCGTTTTTTCCTGAATATATTCAGGAAAAAACGCATACGCCCTTTTTGGCCAAGTGCATCATTGTCGACGTTGTGCCTCTTTTCCTATGCTTTCAGGGCAATTCCAGTCTACCCCCTGCAATCGTTTTCCTGAAATTCTGCCCCGCTTTCAAGTCCCCTTCGCAGGCTTACTTCAATATATTTTTGGCGGATAGCTGTCATTTATAACTCTGCAGGTTTGTGAAGTACAGTGTCCCTGAGCTCCTTTCTTCAACTCGCTTTCTTGTGAGCTGGACACAAAACCAAAGGATTGCTTCAGGCCCTAATCTGTTTCCAGCAGGGCACACTGAGCCTTTGTTTAATTCCTCTTCCTGGTGGGCAATGAGCGTTACATTTGCCCGTGCAGACACCTACAGCTAGTCTCTCATTGGTTCTCCCTATTCCTGTTCATCTTGCACAGAAGTTGCAAGCTGTGCCAAACAGGAGGTTAAAGGCACTGACTCTCCAAGCGGGGAGAGTGTTAGTAAAGCATCTGGAATGGTGAACCCGAGGACCAGGATACGAAAACTGAGATGCATTTTAAATCGTTTCCCAATCACACGGTGGACGATACTCTGGGTTTCCCATGCATGTTTTTGCTGGAGGAAGAATGCCTTGAACCTGGAGAGTTGGGACCCATGGAATGGGTACCATGCAGTATGACTTCAAAGGGTCTGCATTTGCTCACCGAAACTCACCAGTGCTATCAGCCTGAAGTGTCCAGCCTTATGTCTCAACCAGCTCTGGGTGTAGATGTGGTCAATCCCGGTTGCATCACATGCCCTGAGTGAATTATTTAAGAATTGCTCTCTATTTCACTGTCCTTGTGTTTTGTTTTCGAAATTTATTTTGATAATGGGATTTATCGGATTTTCACTGCTGCATTTCCGCCGCTGTACACATGCTTGATTCTCTTACGGAGACATATATATCCATGGGTTTTAAGATTCTTCCTAGTCAGGTATATTCCTAGGCGTTGAATATGTGGTGTTGAGTCCATTTCGTTGAGCAAGGAGTAGGTCTTGTCTATTACATATTTGGCTTATGGAATGTTATCTGTGCTAATTTCAGTCTCTGGTTTTATGCAGCACCCCAACGCACCTTTCCCCATAAGCAAGCACTAGTTGGTTTTCTAAATTTGAGACCCTGTTCTGTTTTGTAATTCAGTTCATGTGTAGTCAAGTTTACATTCCGTGTATTAGTGATATCTTATGATGTTTCTTTTTCTGTGTGACGTAGTTCACGTAGAATCACCGTACCTGCATCCACTTACTATGCCGCTACGGGCCTGATGACACAGATTTCATTGCTGAGTGATATTGCATTGCACGTACGTGCCACAACTTCTTTATCCATTTTTTGCTTTCTGGGATATTTACCTGGTACTGTAGACGAGCTTCTTGTGAACACAGCCGTCCCAAATATTGGGGTGGCTGTCTGTTTTTGATTTTAATTTCCGTAAGCTATAGGACCATAAGTGGAAGTGCCATAGGCTGTGTTGCTATGTTTCTTACGTGTTTCAGGAAAAACCATACACTTCTCCAGGGTGGCTGCTGGCAATTTACATCCTGCCAATCAGCATAACAAGGCTCCCTGTTCTCCATATCCTGTCCTACCTTTCTGGATTTTACACTTTTTTCAGATGGCCCTTTTGCCCGGGCGGGGGGGGCAGTGAGACTTCATTGTAGTGCAGATTTCCTTTACAGGCTTGCTTGGTTGGCCAAAAAGGGCGTATGCGTTTTTTCCTGAATATATTCAGGAAAAAACGCATACGCCCTTTTTGGCCAAGTGCATCATTGTCGACGTTCTGCCTCTTTTCCTATGCTTTCAGGGCAATTCCAGTCTACCCCCTGCAATCGTTTTCCAGAAATTCTGCCCCCCTTTCAAGTCCCCTTCGCAGGCTTACTTCAATATATTTTTGGAGGATAGCTGTCATTTATAACTCTGCAGGTTTGTGAATTACAGTGCCCCTGAGGTCCTTTCTTCAACTCGATTTCTTGTGAGCTGGGCACAAAACCGCAGGATTGCTTCAGGCACTAATCTGTTTCCAGCAGGGCACACTGAGCCTTTGTTTAATTCCTCTTCCTGGTGGGCAATGAGCGTTACATTTGCCCGTGCAGACACCTACAGCTAGTCTCTCATTGGTTCTCCCTATTCCTGTTCATCTTGCACAGAAATTGCAAGCTGTGCCAAAGAGGAGGTTAAAGGCACTGACTCTCTAAGCGGGGAGAGTGTTAGTAAAGTATCTGGAATGGTGAACCCGAGGACCAGGATACGAAAAATGAGATGCATTTTAAATCGTTTCCCAATCACACGGTGGACGATACTCTGGGTTTCCCATGCATGTTTTAGCTGGAGGAAGAATCCCTTGAACCTGGAGAGTTGGGACCCATGGAATGGGTACCATGCAGTATGACTTCAAAGGGTCTGCATTTGCTCACCGACACTCACCAATGCTATCAGCCTGAAGTGTCCAGCCTTATGTCTCAACCAGCTCTGGGTGTAGATGTGGTCAATCCCGGTTGCATCACATGCCCTGAGTGAATTATTTAAGAATTGCTCTCTATTTCACTGTCTTTGTGTTTTGTTTTCGAAATTTATTTTGATAATGAGATTTATCGGATTTTCACTGCTGCGTTTCGGCCGCTGTACACACGCTTGATTCTCTTACGGAGACATATATATCCATGGGTTTTAAGATTCTTCCTAGTCAGGTATATTCCTAGGCGTTGAATATGTGGTGTTGGGTCCATTTCGTTGAGCAAGGAGTAGGTCTTGTCTATTACATATTTGGCTTATGGAAAGTTATCTGTGCTAATTTCAGTCTCTGGTTTTATGCAGCACCCCAAGGCACCTTTCCCCATAAGCAAGCACTAGTTGGTTTTCTAAATTTGAGACCCTGTTCTGTTTTGTAATTCAGTTCATGTGTAGTCAAGTTTACATTCCGTGTATTAGTGATATCTTATGATGTTTCTTTTTCTGTGTGACGTAGTTCACGTAGAATCACCGTACCTGCATCCACTCACTATGCCGCTACGGGCCTGATGACACAGATTTCATTGCTGAGTGATATTGCATTGCACGTACGTGCCACAACTTCTTTATCCATTTTTTGCTTTCTGGGATATTTACCTGGTACTGTAGACGAGCTTCTTGGGAACACAGCCGTCCCAAACTTTGGGGTGGCTCTCTGTTTTTGATTTTAATTTCCCTAAGGAATAGGACCATAAGTGCAATTGCCATAGGCTGTGTTGCTTTATTTCTTACGTGTTTCAGGAAACACCATACACTTCTCCAGGGTGGCTGTTGGCAATTTACATCCTGCCAATCAGCATAACAAGGCTCCCTCTTCTCCATATCCTGTCCTACCTTTCTGGATTTTACACTTTTTTCAGATGGCCCTCTTGCCCGGGTGGCAGTGAGACTTCATTGTAGTGCAGATTTCCTTTACAGGCTTGCTTGGTTGGCCAAAAAGGGCGTATGCGTTTTTTCCTGAATATATTCAGGAAAAAACGCATACGCCCTTTTTGGCCAAGTGCATCATTTTCGACGTTGTGCCTCTTTTCCTATGCTTTCAGGGCAATTCCTGTCTACCCCCTGCAATCGTTTTCCTGAAATTCTGCCCCGCTTTCAAGTCCCCTACGCAGGCTTACTTCAGTATACTTTTGGAAGATAGCTGTCATTTATAACTCTGCAGGTTTGTGAATTACAGTGCCCCTGAGCTCCTTTCTTCAACTCGCTTTCTTGTGAGCTGGGCACAAAACCACAGGATTGCTTCAGGCCCTAATCTGTTTCCAGCTGGGCACACTGAGCCTTTGTTTAATTCCTCTTCCTGGTGGGCAATGAGCGTTACATTTGCCCGTGCAGACACCTACAGCTAGTCTCTCATTGGTTCTCCCTATTCCTGTTCATCTTGCACAGAAATTGCAAGCTGTGCCAAACAGGAGGTTAAAGGAACTGACTCTGCAAGCGGGGAGAGTGTTAGTTAAGCGTCTGGAATGGTGAACCCGAGGACCAGGATACGAAAACTGAGATGCATTTTAAATCGTTTCCCAATCACACGGTGGACGATACTCTTCGTTACCCATGCATGTTTTAGCTGGAGGAAGAATGCCTTGAACCTGGGGAGTTGGGACCCATGGAATGGGTACCATGCAGTATGACTTCAAAGGGTCTGCATTTGCTCACCGAAACTCACCAATGCTATCAGCCTGAAGTGTCCAGCCTTATGTCTCAACCAGCTCTGGGTGTAGATGTGGTCAATCCCGGTTGCATCACATGCCCTGAGTGAATTATTTAAGAATTGCTCTCTATTTCACTCTCTTTGTGTTTTGTTTTCGAAATTTATTTTGATAATGGGATTTATCGGATTTTCACTGCTGCGTTTCGGCCGCTGTACACACGCTTGATTCTCTTACGGAGACATATATATCCATGGGTTTTAAGATTCTTCCTAATCAGGTATATTCCTAGGCGTTGAATATGTGGTGTTGGGTCCATTTCGTTGAGCAAGGAGTAGGTCTTGTCTATTACATATTTGGCTTATGGAAAGTTATCTGTGCCAATTTCAGTCTCTGGTTTTATGCAGCACCCCAACGCACCTTTCCCCATAAGCAAGCACTAGTTGGTTTTCTAAATTTGAGACCCTGTTCTTTTTTGTAATTCAGTTCATGTGTAGTCAAGTTTACATTTCGTGTATTAGTGATATCTTATGATGTTTCTTTTTCTGTGTGACGTAGTTCACGTAGAATCACCGTACCTGCATCCACTCACTATGCCGCTACGGGCCTGATGACACAGATTTCATTGCTGAGTGATATTGCATTGTACGTACGTGCCACAACTTCTTTATCCATTTTTTGCTTTCTGGGATATTTACCTGATACTGTAGACGAGCTTCTTGTGAACACAGCCGTCCCAAATATTGGGGTGGCTGTCTGTTTTTGATTTTAATTTCCGTAAGCTATAGGACCATAAGTGGAAGTGCCATAGGCTGTGTTGCTTTGTTTCTTACGTGTTTCAGGAAACACCATACACTTCTCCAGGGTGGCTGCTGGCAATTTACATCCTGCCAATCAGCATAACAAGGCTCCCTGTTCTCCATATCCTGTCCTACCTTTCTGGATTTTTCACTTTTTTCAGATGGCTCTCTTGCCCGGGGGGCAGTGACACTTCATTGTAGTGCAGATTTCCTTTACAGGCTTGCTTGGTTGGCCAAGAAGGGCGTATGCGTTTTTCCTGAATATATTCAGGAAAAAACGCATACGCACTTTTTGGCCAAGTGCATCATTGTCGACGTTGTGCCGCTTTTCCTATGCTTTCAGGGCAATTCCTGTTTAACCCCTGCAATCGTTTTCCTGAAATTCTGCCCCGCTTTCAAGTCCCCTTCGCAGGCTTACTTCAATATACTTTTGGAAGATAGCTGTCATTTATAACTCTGCAGGTTTGTGAATTACAGTGCCCCTGAGCTCCTTTCTTCAACTCGCTTTCTTGTGAGCTGGGCACAAAACCGCAGGATTGCTTCAGGCCCTAATCTGTTTCCAGCAGGGCACACTGAGCCTTTGTTTAATTCCTCTTCCTGGTGGGCAATGAGCGTTACATTTGCCCGTGCAGACACCTACAGCTAGTCTCTCATTGTTTCTCCCTATTCCAGTTCATCTGGCACAGAAATTGCAAGCTGTGCCAAAGAGGAGGTTAAAGGCACTGACTCTACAAGCGGGGAGAGTGTTAGTAAAGCATCTGGAATGGTGAACCCGAGGACAAGGATACAAAAACTGTGATGCATTTTAAATCGTTTCCCAATCACACGGTGGACGATACTCTGGGTTTCCCATGCATGTTTTAGCTGGAGGAAGAATCCCTTGAACCTGGAGAGTTGGGACCCATGGAATGGGTACCATGCAGTATGACTTCAAAGGGTCTACATTTGCTCACCGAAACTCACCAATGCTATCAGCCTGAAGTGTCCAGCCTTATGTCTCAACCAGCTCTGGGTGTAGATGTGTTAAATCCCGGTTGCATCACATGCCCTGAGTGAATTGTTTAAGAATTGCTCTCTATTTCACTGTCTTTGTGTTTTGTTTTCGAAATTTATTTTGATAATGGGATTTATCGGATTTTCACTGCTGCATTTCGGCCGCTGTACACACGCTTGATTCTCTTATGGAGACATATATATCCATGGGTTTTAAGATTCTTCCTAGTCAGGTATATTCCTAGGCGTTGAATATGTGGTTTTGGGTCCATTTCGTTGAGCAAGGAGTAGGTCTTCTCTATTACATATTTGGCTTATGGAAAGTTATCTGTGCTAATTTCAGTCTCTGGTTTTATGCAGCACCCCAACGCACCTTTCCCCATAAGCAAGCACTAGTTGGTTTTCTAAATTTGAGACCCTGTTCTGTTTTGTAATTCAGTTCATGTGTAGTCAAGTTTACATTCCATGCATTAGTGATATCTTATGATGTTTCTTTTTCTGTGTGACGTAGTTCACGTAGAATCACCGTACCTGCATCCACTCACTATGCCGCTACGGGCCTGATGACACAGATTTCATTGCTGTGTGATATTGCATTGTACGTACGTGCCACAACTTCTTTATCCATTTTTTGCTTTCTGGGATATTTACCTGATACTGTAGACGAGCTTCTTGTGAACACAGCCGTCCCAAACATTGGGGTGGCTCTCTGTTTTTGATTTTAATTTCCCTAAGCAATAGGACCATAAGTGGAAGTGCCATAGGCTGTGTTGCTTTATTTCTTACGTGTTTCAGGAAACACCATACAGTTCTCCAGGGAGGCTGTTCACAATTTACATCCTGCCAATCAGCATAACAAGGCTCCCTGTTCTCCATATCCTGTCCTATCTTTCTGGATTTTACACTTTTTTCAGATGGCCCTTTTGCCCGGGGGGGCAGTGAGATTTCATTGTAGTGCAGTTTTATTTTACAGGCTTGCTTGGTTGGCCAAAAAGGGCGTATGCGTTTTTTCCTGAATATATTCAGGAAAAAACGCATACGCCCTTTTTGGCCAAGTGCATCATTGTCGACGTTGTGCCTCTTTTCCTATGCTTTCAGGGCAATTCCAGTCTACCCCTTGCAATCGTTTTCCTGAAACTCAGCCCCGCTTTCAAGTCCCGTTCGCAGGCTTACTTCAATATATTTTTGGAGGATAGCTGTCATTTATAACTCTGCAGCTTTGTGAAGTACAGTGCCCCTGAGCTCCTTTCTTCAACTCGCTTTCTTGTGAGCTGGACAAAAAACCGCAGGAATGCTTCAGGCCCTAATCTGTTTCCAGCAGGGCACACTGAGCCTTTGTTTAATTCCTCTTCCTGGTGGGCAATGAGCGTTACATTTGCCCGTGCAGACACCTACAGCTAGTCTCTCATTGGTTCTCCCTATTCCTGTTCATCTTGCACAGAAATGGCAAGCTGTGCGAAACAGGAGGTTAAAGGCACTGACTCTCCAAGCGGGGAGAGTGATAGTAAAGCATCTGGAATGGTGAACCCGAGGACCAGGATACGAAAACTGAGATGCATTTTAAATTATTTCCCAATCACACGGTGGACGATACTCTGGGTTTCCCATGCATGTTTTAGCTGGAGGAAAAATCCCTTGAACCTGGAGAGTTGGGACCCATGGAATGGGTACCATGCAGTATGACTTCAAAGGGTCTGCATTTGCTCACCGAAACTCACCAATGCTATCAGCCTGAAGTGTCCAGCCTTATGTGTCAACCAGCTCTGGGTGTAGATGTGGTCAATCCCGGTTGCATCACATGCCCTGAGTGAATTATTTAAGAATTGCTCTCTATTTCACTGTCTTTGTGTTTTGTTTTCGAAATTTATTTTGATAATGGGATTTATCGGATTTTCACTGCTGCGTTTTGGCCGCTGTACACACGCTTGATTCTCTTACAGAGACATATATATCCATGGGTTTTAAGATTCTTCCTAGTCAGGTATATTCCTAGGCGTTGAATATGTGGTCTTGGGTCCATTTCGTTGAGCAAGGAGTAGGTCTTGTCTATTACATATTTGGCTTATGGAAAGTTATCTGTGCTAATTTCAGTCTCTGGTTTTATGCAGCACCCGAACGCACCTTTCCCCATAAGCAAGCACTAGTTGGTTTTCTAAATTTGAGACCCTGTTCTTTTTTGTAATTCAGTTCATGTGTAGTCAAGTTTACATTCCGTGCATTAGTGATATCTTATGATGTTTCTTTTTCTGTGTGACGTAGTTCACGTAGAATCACCGTACCTGCATCCACTCACTATGCCGCTACGGGCCTGATGACACAGATTTCATTGCTGAGTGATATTGCATTGTACGTACGTGCCACAACTTCTTTATCCATTTTTTGCTTTCTGGGATATTTACCTGATACTGTAGACGAGCTTCTTGTGAACACAGCCGTCCCAAATATTGGGGTGGCTGTCTGTTTTTGATTTTAATTTCCGTAAGCTATAGGACGATAAGTAGAAGTGCCATAGTCTGTGTTGCTTTGTTTCTTACGTGTTTCAGGAAACACCATACACTTCTCCAGGGTGGCTGCTGGCAATTTACATCCTGCCAATTAGCATAACAAGGCTCCCTGTTCTCCATATCCTGTCCTACCTTTCTGGATTTTACACTTTTTTCAGATGGCCCTTTTGCCCGGGGGGGCAGTGAGATTTCATTGTAGTGCAGATTTCCTTTACAGGCTTGCTTGGTTGGCCAAAAAGGGCGTATGCGTTTTTTCCTGAATATATTCAGGAAAAAACGCATACGCCCTTTTTGGCCAAGTACATCATTGTCGACGTTGTGCCTCTTTTCCTATGCTTTCAGGGCAATTCCAGTCTACCCCCTGCAATCGTTTTCCTCAAATTCAGCCCCGCTTTCAAGTCCCCTTCACAGGCTTACTTCAATATATTTTTGGAGGATAGCTGTCATTTATAACTCTGCAGGTTTGTGAAGTACAGTGCCCCTGAGCTCCTTTCTTCAACTCGCTTTCTTGTGAGCTGGGCACAAAACCGCAGGATTGCTTCAGGCACTAATCTGTTTCCAGCAGGGCACACTGAGCCTTTGTTTAATTCCTCTTCCTGGTGGGCAATGAGCGTTACATTTGCCCGTGCAGACACCTACAGCTAGTCTCTCATTGGTTCTCCCTATTCCTGTTCATCTTGCACAGAAATGGCAAGCTGTGCCAAACAGGAGGTTAAAGGCACTGACTCTCCAAGCGGGGAGAGTGTTAGTAAAGCATCTGGAAGGGTGAACACGAGGACCAGGATACGAAAACTGAGATGCATTTTAAATCGTTTCCCAATCACACGGTGGACGATACTCTGGGTTTCCCATGCATGTTTTAGCTGGAGAAAGAATGCCTTGAACCTGGAGAGTTGGGACCCATGGAATGGGTACCATGCAGTATGACTTCAAAGGGTCTGCATTTGCTCACCGAAACTCACCAGTGCTATCAGCCAGAAGTGTCCAACCTTATGTCTCAAACAGCTCTGGGTGTAGATGTGGTCAATCCCGGTTGCATCACATGCCCTGAGTGAATTATTTAAGAATTGCTCTCTATTTCACTGTCTTTGTGTTTTGTTTTCGAAATTTATTTTGATAATGGGATTTATCGGATTTTCACTGCTGCATTTCCGTCGCTGTACACACGCTTGATTCTCTTACGGAGACATATATATCCATGGGTTTTAAGATTTTTCCTAGTCAGGTATATTCCTAGGCGTTGAATATGTGGTTTTGAGTCCATTTCGTTGAGCAAGGAGTAGGTCTTGTCTATTACATATTTGGCTTATGGAATGTTATCTGTGCTAATTTCAGTCTCTGTTTTTATGCAGCACCCCAACGCACCTTTCCCCATAAGCAAGCACTAGTTGGTTTTCTAAATTTGAGACCCTGTTCTGTTTTGTAATTCAGTACATGTGTAGTCAAGTTTACATTCCGTGTATTAGTGATATCTTATGATGTTTCTTTTCCTGTGTGACGTAGTTCACGTAGAATCACCGTACCTGCATCCACTTACTATGCCGCTACGGGCCTGATGACACAGATTTCATTGCTGAGTGATATTGCATTGCACGTACGTGCCACAACTTCTTTATCCATTTTTTGCTTTCTGGGATATTTACCTGATACTGTAGACGAGCTTCTTGTCAACACAGCCGTCCCAAATATTTGGGTGGCTGTCTGTTTGTGATTTTAATTTCCGTAAGCTATAGGACCATAAGTGGAAGTGCCATAGGCTGTGTTGCTTTGTTTCTTTCGTGTTTCAGGAAACACCATACACTTCTCCAGGGTGGCTGCTGGCAATTTACATCCTGCCAATCAGCATAACAAGGCTCCCTCTTCTCCATATCCTGTCCTAACTTTCTGGATTTTACACTTTTTTCAGATGGCCCTTTTGCCCGGGGGGGCAGTGAGATTTCATTGTAGTGCAGATTTCCTTTACAGGCTTGCTTGGTTGGCCAAAAAGGGCGTATGCGTTTTTTCCTGAATATATTCAGGAAAAAACGCATACGCCCTTTTTGGCCAAGTGCATCATTGTCGACGTTCTGCCTCTTTTCCTATGCTTACAGGGCAATTCCAGTCTACCCCCTGCAATCGTTTTCCTGAAATTCTGCCCCGCTTTCAAGTCCCCTTCGCAGGCTTACTTCAATATATTTTTGGAGGATAGCTGTCATTTATAACTCTGCAGGTTTGTGAATTACAGTGCCCCTGAGCTCCTTTCTTCAACTCGCTTTCTTGTGAGCTGGGCACAAAACTGCAGGATTGCTTCAGGCCCTAATCTGTTTCCGGCAGGGCACGCTGAGCCTTTGGTTAATTCCTCTTCCTGGTGGGAAATGAGCGTTACATTTGCCCGTGCAGACACCTACAGCTAGTCTCTCATTGGTTCTCCCTATTCCTGTTCATCTTGCACAGAAATTGCAAGCTGTGCCAAACAGGAGGTTAAAGGCACTGACTCTCCAAGCGGGGAGAGTGTTAGTAAAGCATCTGGAATGGTGAACCCGAGGACCAGGATACGAAAACTGAGATGCATATTAAATCGTTTCCCAATCACACGGTGGACGATACTCTGGGTTTCCCATGCATGTTTTAGCAAGAGGAAGAATGCCTTGAACCTGGGGATTTGGGACCCATGGATTGGGTACCATGCAGTATGACTTCAAAGGGTCTGCATTTGCTCACCGAAACTCACCAATGCTATCAGCCTGAAGTGTCCAGCCTTATGTCTCAACCAGCTCTGGGTGTAGATGTGGTCAATCCCGGTTGCATCACATGCCCTGAGTGAATTATTTAAGAATTGCTCTCTATTTCACTGTCTTTGTGTTTTGTTTTCGAAATTTATTTTGATAATGGGATTTATCGGATTTTCACTGCTGCATTTCCGCCGCTGTACACACGCTTGATTCTCTTACCGAGACATATATATCCATGGGTTTTAAGATTCTTCCTAGTCAGGTATATTCCTAGGCGTTGAATATGTGGTGTTGAGTCCATTTCGTTGAGCAAGGAGTAGGTCTTGTCTATTACATATTTGGCTTATGGAATGTTATCTGTGCTAATTTCAGTCTCTGGTTTTATGCAGCACCCCAACGCACCTTTCCCCATAAGCAAGCACTAGTTGGTTTTCTAAATTTGAGACCCTGTTCTGTTTTGTAATTCAGTTCATGTGTAGTCAAGTTTACATTCTGTGTATTAGTGATATCTTAGGATGTTTCTTTTTCTGTGTGACGTAGTTCACGTAGAATCACCGTACCTGCATCCACTCACTATGCCGCTACGGGCCTGATGACACAGATTTCATTGCTGTGTGATATTGCATTGCACGTACGTGCCACAACTTCTTTATCCATTTTTTGCTTTCTGGGATATTTACCTGATACTGTAGACGAGCTTCTTGTGAACACAGCCGTCCCAAATATTGGGGTGGCTGTCTGTTTTTGATTTTAATTTCCGTAAGCTATAGGACCATAAGTGGAAGTGCCATAGGCTGTGTTGCTTTGTTTCTTACGTGTTTCAGGAAACACCATACACTTCTCCAGGGTGGCTGCTGGCAATTTACATCCTGCCAATCAGCATAACAAGGCTCCCTGTTCTCCATATCTTGTCCTACCTTTCTGGATTTTACACTTTTTTCAGATGGCTCTTTTGCCCGGGGGGGCAGTGAGATTTCATTGTACTGCAGATTTCCTTTACAGGCTTGCTTGGTTGGCCAAAAAGTGCGTATGCGTTTTTTCCTGAATATATTCAGGAAAAAACGCATACGCACTTTTTGGCCAAGTGCATCTTTGTCGACGTTGTGCCTCTTTTCCTATGCTTTCAGGGCAATTCCTGTCTAACCCCTGCAATCGTTTTCCTGAAATTCAGCCCCGCTTTCAAGTCCCCTTCGCAGGCTTACTTCAATATATGTTTGGAGGATAGCTGTCATTTATAACTCTGCAGGTTTGTGAAGTACAGTGCCCCTGAGCTCCTTTCTTCAACTCGCTTTCTTGTGAGCTGGGCACAAATCCACAGGATTGCTTCAGGCCCTAATCTGTTTCCAGCAGGGCACACTGTGCCTTTGTTTAATTCCTCTTCCTGGTGGGCAATGAGCGTTATATTTGCCCGTGCAGACACCTACAGCTAGTCTCTCATTGGTTCTCCCTATTCCTGTTCACCTTGCACAGAAATTGCAAGCTGTGCCAAAGAGGAGGTTAAAGGCACTGACACTCCAAGAGGGGAGAGTGGTAGTAAAGCATCTGGAATGTTGATCCCGAGGACAAGGATACGAAAACTGAGATGCATTTTAAATCGTTTCCCAATCACACGGTGGACGATACTCTGGGTTTCCCATGCATGTTTTAGCTGGAGGAAGAATCTCTTGAACCTGGAGAGTTGGGACCCATGGAATGGGTACCATGCAGTATGACTTCAAAGGGTCTGCATTTGCTCACCGAAACTCACCAATGCTATCAGCCTGAAGTGTCCAGCCTTATGTCTCAACCAGCTCTGGGTGTAGATGTGGTCAATCCCGGTTGCATCACATGCCCTGAGTGAATTATTTAAGAATTGCTCTCTATTTCACTGTCTTTGTGTTTTGTTTTCGAAATTTATTTTGATAATGGGATTTATCGGATTTTCACTGCTGCGTTTCGGCCGCTGTACACACGCTTGATTCTCTTACGGAGACATATATATCCATGGGTTTTAAGATTCATCCTAGTCAGGTATATTCCTAGGCGTTGAATATGTGGTGTTGGGTCCATTTCGTTGAACAAGGAGTAGGTCTTGTCTATTACATATTTGGCTTATGGAAAGTTATCTGTGCTAATTTCAGTCTCTGGTTTTATGCAGCACCCCAAGGCAACTTTCCCCATAAGCAAGCACTAGTTGGTTTCCTAAATTTGAAACCCTGTTCTTTTTTGTAATTCAGTTCATGTGTAGTCAAGTTTACATTCCGTGTATTAGTGATATCTTATGATGTTTCTTTTTCTGTGTGACGTAGTTCACGTAGAATCACCGTACCTGCATCCACTCACTATGCCGCTACGGGCCTGATGACACAGATTTCATTGCTGAGTGATATTGCATTGCATGTACGTGCCACAACTTCTTTATCCATTTTTTGCTTTCTGGGATATTTACCTGGTACTGTAGACGAGCTTCTTGGGAACACAGCCGTCCCAAACTTTGGGATGGCTCTCTGTTTTTGATTTTAATTTCTCTAAGTAATAGGACCATAAGTGCAATTGCCATAGGCTGTGTTGCTTTATTTCTTACGTGTTTCAGGAAACACCATACACTTCTCCAGGGTGGCTGTTGGCAATTTACATCCTGCCAATCAGCATAACAAGGCTCCCTCTTCTCCATATCCTGTCCTACCTTTCTGGATTTTACTCTTTTTTCAGATGGCCCTCTTGCCCGGGGGGCAGTGAGACTTCATTGTAGTGCAGATTTCCATTACAGGCTTGCTTGGTTGGCCAAAAAGGGCGTATGCGTTTTTTCCTGAATATATTCAGGAAAAAACGCATACGCCCTTTTTGGCCAAGTGCATCATTGTCGATGTTGTGCCTCTTTTCCTATGCTTTCAGGGCAATTCCAGTCTACCCCCTGCAATCGTTTTCCTGAAATTCTGCCCCGCTTTCAAGACCCCTACGCAGGCTTACTTCAGTATACTTTTGGAAGATAGCTGTCATTTATAACTCTGCAGGTTTGTGAATTACAGTGTCCCTGAGCTCCTTTCTTCAACTCGCTTTCTTGTGAGCTGGGCACAAAACCGCAGGATTGCTTCAGGCCCTAATCTGTTTCCAGCAGGGCACACTGAGCCTTTGTTTAATTCCTCTTCCTGGTGGGCAATGAGCGTTACATTTGCCCGTGCAGACACCTACAGCTAGTCTCTCATTGGTTCTCCCTATTCCTGTTCATCTTGCACAGAAATTGCAAGCTGTGCCAAAGAGGAGGTTAAAGACACTGACTCTCCAAGCGGGGAGAGTGTTAGTAAAGCATCTGGAATGGTGAACCCGAGGACCAGGATACGAAAACTGAGATGCATTTTAAATCGTTTCCCAATCACACGGTGGACGATACTCTGGGTTTCCCATGCATGTTTTAGCTGGAGGAAGAATCCCTTGAACCTGGAGAGTTGGGACCCATGGAATGGGTACCATGCAGTATGACTTCAAAGGGTCTGCATTTGCTCACCGAAACTCACCAATGCTATCAGCCTGAAGCGTCCAGCCTTATGTCTCAACCAGCTCCGGGTGTAGATGTGGTCAATCCCGGTTGCATCACATGCCCTGAGTGAATTAGTTAAGAATTGCTCTCGATTTCACTGTCTTTGTGTTTTGTTTTCGAAATTTATTTTGATAATGGGATTTATCGGATTTTCACTGCTGCGTTTCGGCCGCTGTACACACGCTTGATTCTCTTACGGAGACATATAAATCCATGGGTTTTAAGATTCTTCCTAGTCAGGTATATACCTAGGCGTTGAATATGTGGTGTTGGGTCCATTTCGTTGAGCAAGGAGTAGGTCTTTTCTATTACATATTTGGCCTATGGAAAGTTATCTGTGCTAATTTCAGTCTCTGGTTATATGCAGCACCCCAAGGCACCTTTCCCCATAAGCAAGCACTAGTTGGTTTTCTAAATTTGAGACCCTGTTCTGTTTTGTAATTCAGTTCATGTGTAGTCAAGTTTACATTCCGTGTATTAGTGATATTTTATGATGTTTCTTTTTCTGTGTGACCTTGTTCACGTACAATCACCGTACCTGCATCCACTCACTATGCCGCTACGGGCCTGATGACACAGATTTCATTGCTGAGTGATATTGCATTGTACGTACGTGCCACAACTTCTTTATCCATTTTTTGCTTTCTGGGATATTTACCTGATACTGTAGACGAGCTTCTTGTGAACACAGCCGTCCCAAATATTGGGGTGGCTGTCTGTTTTTGATTTTAATTTCCGTAAGCTATAGGACCATTGGTGGAAGTGCCATAGGCTGTGTTGCTTTGTTTCTTACGTGTTTCAGGAAACACCATACACTTCTCCAGGGTGGCTGCTGGCAATTTACATCCTGCCAATCAGCATAACAATGCTCCCTGTTCTCCATATCCTGTCCTACCTTTCTGGATTTTACACTTTTTTCAGATGGCCCTTTTGCCCGGGGGGCAGTGAGACTTCATTGTAGTGCCGATTTCCTTTGCAGGCTTGCTTGGTTGGCCAAAAAGGGCGTATGCGTTTTTTCCTGAATATATTCAGGAAAAAACGCATACGCCCTTTTTGGCCAAGTGCATCATTCTCGACGTTCTGCCTCTTTTCCTATGCTTTCAGGGCAATTCCAGTCTACCCCCTGCAATCGTTTTCCTGAAATTCTGCCCCGCTTTCAAGTCCCCTTCGCAGCCTTACTTCAATATATTTTTGGAGGATAGCTGTCATTTATAACTCTGCAGGTTTGTGAAATACAGTGCCCCTGAGCTCCTTTCTTCAACTCGCTTTCTTGTGAGCTGGGCACAAAACCGCAGGATTGCTTCAGGCCCTAATCTGTTTTCAGCAGGGCACACTGAGCCTTTGTTTAATTCCTCTTCCTGGTGGGAAATGAGCGTTACATTTGCCCGTGCATACACCTATAGCTAGTCTCTCATTGGTTCTCCCTATTCCTGTTCATTTGCACAGAAATTGCAAGCTGTGCCAAACAGGAGGTTAAAGGCACTGACTCTCCAAGCAGGGAGAGTCTTAGTAAAGCATCTGGAATGGTGAACCCGAGGACCAGGATACGAAAACTGAGGTGCATTTTAAATCGTTTCCCAATCACACGGTGGACCATACTGTGGGTTTCCCATGCATGTTTTAGCTGGAGGAAGAATCCCTTGAACCTGAAGAGTTGGGACCCATGGAATAGGTACCATGCAGTATGACTTCAAAGGGTCTGCATTTGCTCACCGAAACTCACCAATGCTATCAGTCTGAAGTGTCCAGCCTTATGTCTCAACCAGCTCTGGGTGTAGATGTGGTCAATCCCGGTTGCATCACATGCCCTGAGTGAACTATTTAAGAATTGCTCTCTATTTCACTGTTTTTGTGTTTTGTTTTTGAAATTTATTTTGATAATGGGATTTATCGGATATTCACTGCTGCGTTTATGCCGGTGTACACACGCTTGATTCTCTTACGGACACATATAAATCCATGGATATTAAGATTCTTCCTAGTCAGGTATATACCTAGGCGTTGAATATGTGGTGTTGAGTCCATTTCGTTGAGCAAGGTGTAGGTCTTGTCTATTACATATTTGGCTTATGGAATGTTATCTGTGCTAATTTCAGTCTCTGCTTTTATGCAGCAACCCAAGGCACCTTTCCCCATAAGCAAGCACTAGTTGGTTTTCTAAATTTGTGACCCTGTTCTGTTTTGTAATTCAGTTCATGTGTAGTCAAGTTTACATTCCGTGAATTAGTGATATCTTATGATGTTTCTTTTTCTGTGTGACGTAGTTCACGTAGAATCACCGTACCTGCATCCACTTACTATGCTGCTACGGGCCTGATGACACAGATTTCATTGCTGAGTGATATTGCATTGCACGTACGTGCCACAACTTCTTTATCCATTTTTTGCTTTCTGGGATATTTACCTGATACTGTAGACGAGCTTCTTGTGAACACAGCCGTCCCAAATATTGGGGTGGCTGTCTGTTTTTGATTTTAATTTCCGTAAGCTATAGGACCATAAGTGGAAGTGCCATAGGCTGTGTTGCTTTGTTTCTTACGTGTTTCAGGAAACACCATACATTTCTCCAGGGTGGCTGCTGGCAATTTACATCCTGCCAATCAGCATAACAAGGCTCCCTGTTCTCCATATCCTGTCCTACCTTTCTGGATTTTACACTTTTTTCAGATGGCCCTTTTGCCCGGGGGGCAGTGAGACTTCATTGTAGTGCAGATTTCCTTTACAGGCTTGCTTGGTTGGCCAAAAAGGGCGTATGCGTTTTTTCCTGAATATATTCAGGAAAAAACGCATATGCCCTTTTTGGCCAAGTGCATCATTGTCGACGTTCTGCCTCTTTTCCTATGCTTTCAGGGCAATTCCAGTCTACCCCCTGCAATCGTTTTCCTGAAATACTGCCCTGCTTTCAAGTGCCCTTCGCAGACTTACTTCAATATATTTTTGGAGGATAGCTGTCAATTATAACTCTGCAGGTTTGTGAATTACAGTGCCCCTGAGCTCCTTTCTTCAACTCGCTTTCTTGTGAGCTGGGCACAAAACCGCAGGATTGCTTCAGGCCCTAATCTGTTTCCAGCAGGGCACACTGAGCCTTTGTTTAATTCCTCTTCCTGGTGGGCAATGAGCGTTACATTTGCCCGTGCAGACACCTACAGCTAGTCTCTCATTGGTTCTCCGTATTCCTGTTCATCTTGCACAGAAATTGCAAGCTGTGCCAAAGAGGAGGTTAAAGGCACTGACTCTCCAAGCGGGGAGAGTGTTAGTAAAGCATCTGGAATGGTGAACCCGAGGACCAGGATACGAAAACTGAGATGCATTTTAAATCGTTTCCCAATAACACGGTGGACGATACTCTGGGTTTCCCATGCATGTTTTAGCTGGAGGAAGAATGCCTTGAACCTGGAGAGTTGGGACCCATGGAATGGTTACCATGCAGTATGACTTCAAAGGGTCTGCATTTGCTCACCGAAACTCACCAGTGCTATCAGCCTGAAGTGTCCAGCCTTATGTCTCAACCAGCTCTGGGTGTAGATGTGGTAAATCCCGGTTGCATCACATGCCCTGAGTGAATTGTATAAGAATTGCTGTCTATTTCACTGTCTTTTTGTTTTGTTTTCGAAATTTATTTTGATAATGGGATGTATCGGATTTTCACTGCTGCGTTTCGGCCGCTGTACACACGCTTGATTCTCTTACGGAGACATATATTTCCATGGGTTTTAAGATTCTTCCTAGTCAGGTATATTCCTAGGCGTTGAATATGTGGTGTTGGGTCCATTTCGTTGAGCAAGGAGTAGGTCTTGTCTATTACATATTTGGCTTATGGAAAGTTATCTGTGCTAATTTCAGCCTCTGGTTTTATGCAGCACCCCAAGCCACCTTTCCCCATAAGCAAGCACTAGTTGGTTTTCTAAATTTGACACCCTGTTCTGTTTTGTAATTCAGTTCATGTGTAGTCAAGTTTACATTCCGTGTATTAGTGATATCTTATGATGTTTCTTTTTCTGTGTGACGTAGTTCACGTAGAATCACCGTACCTGCACCCACTCACTATGCCGCTACGGGCCTGATGACGCAGATTTCATTGCTGAGTGATATTGCATTGTACGTACATGCCACAACTTCTTTATCCATTTTTTGCTTTCTGGGATATTTACCTGATACTGTAGACGAGCTTCTTGTGAACACAGCCGTCCCAAATATTGGGGTGGCTGTCTGTTTTTGATTTTAATATCCGTAAGCTATAGGACCATAAGTGGAAGTGCCATAGGCTGTGTTTCTTTGTTTCTTACGTGTTTCAGGAAACACCATACACTTCTCCAGGGTGGCTGCTGGCAATTTACATCCTGCCAATCAGCATAACAAGGCTCCCTGTTCTCCATATCCTGTCCTACCTTTCTGGATTTTACACTTTTTTCAGATGGCCCTTTTGCCCGGGGGGGCAGTGAGATTTCATTGTAGTGCAGATTTCCTTTACAGGCTTGCTTGGTTGGCCAAAAAGGGCGTATGCGTTTTTTCCTGAATATATTCAGGAAAAAACGCATACGCCCTTTTTAGCCTAGTGCATCATTGTCGACGTTCTGCCTCTTTTCCTATGCTTTCAGGGCAATTCCAGTCTACCCCCTGCAATCGTTTTCCTGAAAGTCAGCCCCGCTTTCAAGTCCCCTTCGCAGACTTACTTCAATATATTTTGGAGGATAGCTGTCATTTATAACTCTGCAGGTTTGTGAAGTACAGTGCCCCTGAGCTCCTTTCTTCAACTCGCTTTCTTGTGAGCTGGGCACAGAACCGCAGGATTGCTTCAGGCCCTAATCTGTTTCCAGCAGGGCACACTGAGCCTTTGTTTAATTCCTCTTCCTGGTGGGCAATGAGCGTTACATTTGCCCGTGCAGACACCTACAGGTAGTCTCTCATTGGTTCTCCCTATTCCTGTTCATCTTGCACAGAAATTGCAATCTGTGCGAAACAGGAGGTTAAAGGCACTGACTCTCCAAGCGGGGAGAGTGTTAGTAAAGCATCTGGAATGGTGAACCCGAGGACCAGGAAACAAAAACTGAGATGCATTTTAAATCATTTCCCAATCACACGGTGGACGATACTCTGGGTTTCCCATGCATGTTTTAGCTGGAGGAAGAATCCCTTGAACCTGGAGAGTTGGGACCCATGGAATGGGTACCATGCAGTATGACTTCAAAGGGTCTGCATTTGCTCACCGAAACTCACCAATGCTATCAGCCTGAAGTGTCCAGCCTTATGTCTCAACCAGCTCTGGGTGTAGATGTGGTCAATCCCGGTTGCATCACATGCTCTGAGTGAATTATTTAAGAATTGCTCTCTATTTCACTGTCTTTGTTTTCGAAATTTATTTTGATAATGGGATTTATCGGATTTTCACTGCTGCGTTTCGGCCGCTGTACACACGCTTGATTCTCTTACGGAGACATATATATCCATGGGTTTTAAGATTCTTCCCAGTCAGGTATATTCCTAGGCGTTGAATATGTGGTGTTGGGTCCATTTCGTTGAGCAAGGAGTAGGTTTTTTTATTACATATTTGGCTTATGGAAAGTTATCTGTGCTAATTTCAGTCTCTGGTTTTATGCAGCACCCCAACGCACCTTTCCCCATAAGCAAGCACTAGTTGGTTTTCTAAATTTGAGACCCTGTTCTTTTTTGTAATTCAGTTCATGTGTAGTCAAGTTTACATTCCGTGTATTAGTGATATCTTATGATGTTTCTTTTTCTGTGTGACGTAGTTCACGTAGAATCACCGTACCTGCATCCACTCACTATGCCGCTACGGGCCTGATGACACAGATTTCATTGCTGAGTGATATTGCATTGTACGTACGTGCCACAACTTCTTTATCCATTTTTTGCTTTCTGGGATATTTACCTGATACTGTAGACGAGCTTCTTGTGAACACAGCCGTCCCAAATATTGGGGTGGCTGTCTGTTTTTGATTTTAATTTCCGTAAGCTATAGGACCATAAGTCAAGTGCCATAGGCTGTGTTGCTTTGTTTCTTACGTGTTTCAGGAAACACCATACACTTCTCCAGGGTGGCTGCTGGCAATTTACACCCTGCCAATCAGCATAACAAGGCTGCCTGTTCTCCATATCCTGTCCTACCTTTCTGGATTTTACACTTTTTTCAGATGGCCCTTTTGCCCGGGGGGGCAGTGAGATTTCATTGTATTGCAGATTTCCTTTACAGGCTTGCTTGGTTGGACAAAAAGGGCGTATGAGTTTTTTCCTGAATATATTCAGGAAAAAACTCATACGCCCTTTTTGGCCAAGTGCATCATTGTCGACGTTGTGCCTCTTTTCCTATGCTTTCAGGGCAATTCCAGTCTACCCCCTGCAATCGTTTTCCTGAAATTCAGCCCCGCTTTCAAGTCCCCTTCGCAGGCTTACTTCAATATATTTTTGGAGGATAGCTGTCATTTATAACTCTGCAGGTTTGTGAAGTACAGTGCCCCTGAGCTCCTTTCTTCAACTCGCTTTCTTGTGAGCTGGGCACAAAACCGCAGGATTGCTTCAGGCCCTAATCTGTTTCCAGCAGGGCACACTGAGCCTTTGTTTAATTCCTCTTCCTGGTGGGCAATGAGCATTACATTTGCCCGTGCAGACACCTACAGCTACTCTCTCATTGGTTCTCCCTATTCCTGTTCATCTTGCACAGAAATGGCAAGCTGTGCAAAACAGGAGGTTAAAGGCACTGACTCTCCAAGCGGGGAGAGTGTTAGTAAAGCATCTGGAATGGTGATCCCGAGGACCAGGATACGAAAACTGAGATGCATTTTAAATCGTTTCCCAATCACACGGTGGACGATACTCTGGGTTTCCCATGCATGTTTTAGCTGGAGTAAGAATGCCTTGAACCTGGAGAGTTGGGACCCATGGAATGGGTACCATGCAGTATGACTTCAAAGGGTCTGCATTTGCTCACCAAAACTCACCAGTGCTATCAGCCAGAAGTGTCCAGCCTTATGTCTCAACCAGCTCTGGGTGTAGATGTGGTCAATCCCGGTTGCCTCACATGCCCTGAGTGAATTATTTAAGAATTGCTCTCTATTTCACTGTCTTTGTGTTTTGTTTTCGAAATTTATTTTGATAATGGGATTTATCGGATTTTCACTGCTGCATTTCCGCCGCTGTACATACGCTTGATTCTCTTACGGAGACATATATATCCATGGGTTTTAAGATTCTTCCTAGTCAGGTATATTCCTAGGCGTTGAATATGTAGTGTTGCGTCCATTTCGTTGAGCAAGGAGTAGGTCTTGTCTATTACATATTTGGCTTATGGAATGTTATCTGTGCTAATTTCAGTCTCTGGTTTTATGCAGCACCCCAACGCACATTTCCCCATAAGCAAGCACTAGTTGGTTTTCTAAATTTGAGACCATGTTCTGTTTTGTAATTCAGTTCATGTGTAGTCAAGTTTACATTCCGTGTATTAGTGATATCTTATTATGTTTCTTTTTCTGTGTGACGTAGTTCACGTAGAATCACCGTACCTGCATCCACTGACTATGCCGCTACGGGCCTGATGACACAGATTTCATTGCTGAGTGATATTGCATTGCACGTACGTGCCACAACATCTTTATCCTTTTTTTCTTTCTGGGATATTTACCTGATACTGTAGACGAGCTTCTTGTGAACACAGCCGTCCCAAATATTGGGGTGGCTGTCTGTTTTTGATTTTAATTTCCGTAAGCTATAGGACCATAAGTGGAAGTGCCATAGGCTGTGTTGCTTTGTTTCTTACGTGTTTTAGGAAACACCATACACTTCTCCAGGGTGGCTGCTGGCAATTTACATCCTGCCAATCAGCATAACAAGGCTCCCTGTTCTCCATATCCTGTCCTACCTTTCTGGATTTTACACTTTTTTCAGATGGCCCTTTTGTCCGGGGGGCAGTGAGACTTCATTGTAGTGCAGATTTCATTTACAGGCTTGCTTGGTTGGCCAAAAAGGGCGTATGCGTTTTTTACTGAATATATTCAGGAAAAAACGCATATGCCCTTTTTGGCCAAGTGCATCATTGTCGACGTTCTGCCTCTTTTCCTATGCTTTCAGGGCAATTCCAGTCTACCCCCTGCAATCGTTTTCCTAAAATTCTGCCCCGCTTTCAAGTCCCCTTCACAGGCTTACTTCAATATATTTTTGGAGGATAGCTGTCATTTATAACTCTGCAGGTTTGTGAATTACAGTGTCCCTGAGCTCCTTTCTTCAACTCGCTTTCTTGTGAGCTGGGCACAAAACCGCAGGATTGCTTCAGGCCCTAATCTGTTTTCAGCAGGGCACGCTGAGCCTTTGTTTAATTCCTCTTCCTGGTGGGCAATGAGCGTTACATTTGCCCGTGCAGACACCTACAGCTAGTCTCTCATTGGTTCTCCCTATTCCTGTTCATCTTGCACAGAAATTGCAAGCTGTGCCAAACAGGAGGTTAAAGGCACTGACTCTCCAAGCGGGGAGAGTGTTAGTAAAGCATCTGGAATGGTGAACCCGAGGACCAGGATACGAAAACTGAGATGCATTTTAAATCGTTTCCCAATCACACGGTGGACGATACTCTGGGTTTCCCATGCATGTTTTAGCTGGAGGAAGAATCCCTTGAACATGGAGAGTTGGGACCCATGGAATGGGTACCATGCAGTATGACTTCAAAGGGTCTGCATTTGCTCACCGAAACTCACCAATGCTATCAGCCTGAAGTGTCCAGCCTTATGTCTCAACCAGCTGTGGGTGTAGATGTGGTCAATCCCGGTTGCATCACATGCCCTGAGTGAATTAGTTAAGAATTGCTCTCTATTTCACTGTCTTTGTGTTTTGTTTTCGAAATTTATTTTGATAATGGGATTTATCGGATTTTCACTGCTGCGTTTCGGCTGCTGTACACACGCTTGATTCTCTTACGGAGACATATATATCCATGGGTTTTAAGATTCTTCCTAGTCAGGTATATTCCTAGGCGTTGAATATGTGGTGTTGGGTCCATTTCGTTGAGCAAGGAGTAGGTCTTGTCTATTACATATTTGGCTTATGGAAAGTTATCTGTGCTAATTTCAGTCTCTGGTTTTATGCAGCACCCCAAGGCACCTTTCCCCATAAGCAAGCACTAGTTGGTTTTCTAAATTTGAGACCCTGTTCTGTTTTGTAATTCAGTTCATGTGGAGTCCAGTTTACATTCCGTGTATTAGTGATATCTTATGATGTTTCTTTTTCTGTGTGACGTAGTTCACGTAGATTCACAGTATCTGCATCCACTCACTATGCCGCTACGGTCCTGATGACACAGATTTCATTCCTGAGTGATATTGCATTGTACGTACGTTCCACAACTTCTTTATCCATTTTTTGCTTTCTGGGATATTTACCTGATACTGTAGACGAGTTTCTTGTGAACACAGCCGTCCCAAATATTGGGGTGGCTGTCTGTTTTTGATTTTAATTTCCGTAAGCTATAGTACCATAAGTGGAAGTGCCATAGGCTGTGTTGCTTTGTTTCTTACGTGTTTCAGGAAACACCATACACTTCTCCAGGGTGGCTGCTGGCAATTTACATCCTGCCAATCAGCATAACAAGGCTCCCTGTTCTCCATATCCTGTCCTACCTTTCTGGATTTTACACTTTTTTCAGATGGCCCTTTTGCCCGGGGGGCAGTGAGACTTCATTGTAGTGCAGATTTCCATTACAGGCTTGCTTGGTTGGCCAAAAAGGGCGTATGCGTTTTTTCCTGAATATATTCAGGAAAAAACGCATACGCCCTTTTTGGCCAAGTGCATCATTGTCGACGTTCTGCCTCTTTTCCTATGCTTTCAGGGCAATTCCAGTCTACCCCCTGCAATCGTTTTCCTGAAATTCTGCCCCGCTTTCAAGTCCCCTTCGCAGTCTTACTTAAATATATTTTTGGAGGATAGCTGTCATTTATAACTCTGCAGGTTTGTGAATTACAGTGCCCCTGAGCTCCTTTCTTCAACTCGCTTTCTTTTGAGCTGGGCACAAAACCGCAGGATTGCTTCAGGCCCTAATCTGTTTCCGGCAGGGCACGCTGAGCCTTTGTTTAATTCCTCTTTCTGGTGGGCAATGAGCGTTACATTTGCCCGTGCATACACCTACAGCTAGTCTCTCATTGGTTCTCCCTATTCCTGTTCATCTTGCACAGAAATTGCAAGCTGTGCCAAACAGAAAGTTAAAGGCACTGACTCTCCAAGCAGGGAGAGTGTTAGTAAAGCATCTGGAATGGTGAACCCGAGGACCAGGATACGAAAACTGAGATGCATTGTAAATCGTTTCCCAATCACACGGTGGACGATACTCTGGGTTTCCCATGCATGTTTTAGCTGGAGGAAGAATCCCTTGAACCTGAAGAGTTGGGACCCATGGAATAGGTACCATGCAGTATGACTTCAAAGGGTCTGCATTTGCTCACCGAAACTCACCAATGCTATCAGCCTGAAGTGTCCAGCCTTATGTGTCAACCAGCTCTGGGTGTAGATGTGGTGAATCCCGGTTGCATCACATTCCCTGAGTGAATTATTTAAGAATTGCTCTCTATTTCACTGTCTTTGTGTTTTGTTTCGAAATTTATTTTGATAATGGGATTTATCGGATTTTCACTGCTGCGTTTCGGCCGCTGTACACACGTTGATTCTCTTACGGAGACATATATATCCATGGGTTTTAAGATTCTTCCTAGTCAGGTATATTCCTAGGCGTTGAATATGTGGTGTTGAGTCCATTTCGTTGAGCAAGGAGTAGGTCTTGTCTATTACATATTTGGCTTATGGAATGTTATCTGTGCTAATTTCAGTGTCTGGTTTTATGCAGCACCCCAAGGCACCTTTCCCCATAAGCAAGCACTAGTTGGTTTTCTAAATTTGAGACCCTGTTCTGTTTTGTAATTCAGTTCATGTGTAGTCAAGTTTACATTCCGTGCATTAGTGATATCTTATGATGTTTCTTTTTCTGTGTGACGTAGTTCACGTAGAATCACCGTACCTGCATCCACTCACTATGCCGCTACGGGCCTGATGATACAGATTTCATTGCTGAGTGATACTGCATTGCACGTACGTGCCACAACTTCTTTATCCATTTTTTGCTTTCTGGGATATTTACCTGGTACTGTAGACGAGCTTCTTGGGAACACAGCTGTCCCAAACTTTGGGGTGGCTCTCTGTTTTTGATTTTAATTTCCCTAAGGAATAGGACCATAAGTGCAGTTGCCATAGGCTGTGTTGCTTTATTACTTACGTGTTTCAGGAAACACCATACACTTCTCCAGGGTGGCTGTTGGCAATTTACATCCTGCCAATCAGCATAACAAGGCTCCCTGTTCTCCATATCCTGTCCTATCTTTCTGGATTTTACACTTTTTTCAGATGGCCATTTTGCCCGGGGTGCAGTGAGACTTCATGGTAGTGCAGATTTCCTTTACAGGCTTGCTTGGTTTGCCAAAAAGGGCGTATGCGTTTTTTCCTGAATACATTCAGGAAAAAAAGTATACGCTCTTTTTGGCCAAGTGCATCATTGTCGACGTTCTGCCTCTTTTCCTATGCTTTCAGGGCAATTCCAGTCTACCCCCTGCAATCGTTTTCCTGAAATTCTGCCCCGCTTTCAAGTCCCCTTCGCAGGCTTACTTCAATATATTTTTGGAGGATAGCTGTCATTTATAACTCTGCAGGTTTGTGAATTACAGTGCCCCTGAGCTCCTTTCTTCAACTCGCTTTCTTGTGAGCTGGGCACAAAACCGCAGGATTGCTTCAGGCCCTAATCTGCTTCAGGCAGGGCATGCTGAGCCTTTGTTTAATTCCTCTTCCTGGTGGGAAATGAGCGTTACATTTGCCCGTTCAGACACCTACAGCTAGTCTCTCATTGGTTCTCCCTATTCATGTTCATCTTGCACAGAAATTGCAAGCTGTGCCAAAAAGGAGGTTAAAGGCACTGACTCTCCAAGCAGGGAGAGTGTTAGTAAAGCATCTGGAATGGTGAACCCGAGGACCAGGATACGAAAACTGAGATGCATTGTAAATCGTTTCTCAATCACACGGTGGACCATACTGTGGGTTTCCCATGCATGTTTTAGCTGGAGGAAGAATCCCTTGAACCTGAAGAGTTGGGACCCATGGAATAGGTACCATGCAGTATGACTTCAAAGGGTCTGCATTTGCTCACCGAAACTCACCAATGCTATCAGCCTGAAGTGTCCAGCCTTATGTGTCAACGAGCTCTGGGTGTAGATGTGGTCAATCCCGGTTGCATCACATTCCCTGAGTGAATTATTTAAGAATTGCTCTCTATTTCACTGTCTTTGTGTTTTGTTTCGAAATTTATTTTGATAATGGGATTTATCGGATTTTCACTGCTGCGTTTCGGCCGCTGTACACACGCTTGATTCTCTTACGGAGACATATATATCCATGGGTTTTAAGATTCTTCCTAGTCAGGTATATTCCTAGGCGTTGAATATGTGGTGTTGGGTCCATTTCGTTGAGCAAGGAGTAGGTCTTGTCTATTACATATTTGGCTTATGGAAAGTTATCTGTGCTAATTTCAGTCTCTGGTTTTATGCAGCACCCCAAGGCACCTTTCCCCATAAGCAAGCACTAGTTGGTTTTCTAAATTTGAGACCCTGTTCTGTTTTGTAATTCAGTTCATGTGTAGTCAAGTTTACATTCCGTGTATTAGTGATATCTTATGATGTTTCTTTTTCTGTGTGACGTAGTTCACGTAGAATCACCGTACCTGCATCCACTCACTATGCCGCTACGGGCCTGATGACACAGATTTCATTGCTGAGTGATATTGCATTGCACGTACGTGCCACAACTTCTTTATCCATTTTTTGCTTTCTGGGATATTTACCTGATACTGCAGACGAGCTTCTTGTGAACACAGCCGTCCCAAATATTGGGGTGGCTGTCTGTTTTTGATTTTAATTTCCGTAAGCTATAGGACCATAAGTGGAAGTGCCATAGGCTGTGTTGCTTTGTTTCTTACGTGTTTCAGGAAACACCATACACTTCTCCAGGGTGGCTGCCGGCAATTTACATCCTGCCAATCAGCATAACAAGGCTCCCTGTTCTCCATATCCTATCCTACATTTCTGGATTTTACACTTTTTTCAGATGGCCCATTTGCCCGGGGGGGGGGGCAGTGAGACTTCATTGTAGTGCAGATTTCCTTTACAGTCTTGCTTGGTTGGCCATAAAGTGCGTATGCGTTTTTTCCTGAATATATTCAGGAAAAAACGCATACGCCGTTTTTGGCCAAGTGCATCATTGTCGACGTTCTGCCTCTTTTCCTATGCTTTCAGGGCAATTCCAGTCTACCCCCTGCAATCGTTTTCCTGAAATTCTGCCCCGCTTTCAAGTCCCCTTCGCAGGCTTACTTCAATATATTTTTGGAGGATAGCTGTCATTTATAACTCTGCAGGTTTGTGAAGTACAGTGCCCCTGAGCTCCTTTCTTCAACTCGCTTTCTTGTGAGCTGGGCACAAAACCGCAGGTTTGCTTCAGGCCCTAATCTGTTTCCAGCAGGGCATGCTGAGCCTTTGTTTAATTCCTCTTCCTGGTGGGAAATGAGTGTTACATTTGCCCGTGCAGACACCTACAGCTAGTCTTTCATTGGTTCTCCCTATTCGTGTTCATCTTGCACAGAAATTGCAAGCTGTGCCAAAGAGGAGGTTAAAGGCACTGACTCTCCAAGCGGGGAGAGTGTTAGTAAATCATCTGGAATGGTGAAACCGAGGACCAGGATACGAAAACTGAGTTGCATTTTAAATCGTTTCCCAATCACATGGTGGACGATACTCTGGATTTCCCATGCATGTTTTAGCTGGAGGAAGAATGCCTTGAACCTGGAGAGTTGGGACCCATGGAATAGGTACCATGCAGTATGACTTCAAAGGGTCTGCATTTGCTCACCGAAACTCACCAATGCTATCAGCCTGAAGTGTCCAGCCTTATGTCTCAACCAGCTCTGGGTGTAGATGTGGTCAATCCCGGTTGCATCACATGCCCTGAGTGAATTATTTAAGAATTGCTCTCTATTTCACTGTCTTTGTGTTTTGTTTTTGAAATTTATTTTCATAATGGGATTTATCAGATTTTCACTGCTGCGTTTATGCCGCTGTACACACGCTTGATTCTCTTATGGAGACATATAAATCCATGGGTTTTAAGATTCTTCCTAGTCAGGTATATTCCTAGGCGTTGAATATGTGGTGTTGAGTCCATTTCGTTGAGCAAGGTGTAGGTCTTGTCTATTACATATTTGGCTTATGGAATGTTATCTGTGCTAATTTCAGTCTCTGGTTTTATGCAGTACCCCAAGACACCTTTCCCCATAAGCAAGCACTAGTTGGTTTTCTAAATTTGAGACCCTGTTCTGTTTTGTAATTCAGTTCATGTGTAGTCATGTTTACATTCCGTGTATTAGTGATATCTTATGATGTTTCTTTTTCTGTGTGACGTAGTTCACGTAGAATCACCGTACCTGTATCCACTCACTATGCCGCTACGGGCCTGATGACACAGATTTCATTGCTGAGTGATATTGCATTGCACGTACGTGCCACAAATTATTTATCCATTTTTTGCTTTCTGGGATATTTACCTGGTACTGTAGACGAGCTTCTTGGGAACACAGCCGTCCCAAACTTTGGGGTGGCTCTCTGTTTTTGATTTTAATTTCCGTAAGCTATAGGACCATAAGTGGAAGTGCCATAGGCTGTGTTGCTTTGATTCTTAAGTGTTTCAAGAAACACCATACACTTCTCCAGGGTGGCTGCTGGCAATTTACATCCTGCCAATCAGCATAACAAGGCTCCCTGTTCTCCATATCCTGTCCTACCTTTCTGGATTTTACACTTTTTTCAGATGGCCCTTTTGCCCGGGGGGCAGTGAGACTTCATTGTAGTGCAGATTTCCTTTACAGGCTTGCTTGGTTGGCCAAAAAGGGCGTATGCGTTTTTTCCTGAATATATTCAGGAAAAAACGCATACGCCCTTTTTGGCCAAGTGCATCATTGTCCACGTTCTGCCTCTTTTCCTATGCTTTCAGGGCAATTCCAGTCTACCCCCTGCAATGGTTTTCCTGAAACTCTGCCCCGCTTTTAAGTCCCAATCGAAGGCTTACTTAAATATATTTTTGGAGGATAGCTGTCATTTATAACTCTGCAGGTTTGTGAATTACAGTGCCCCTGAGCTCCTCTCTTCAACTCGCTTTCTTGTGAGCTGGGCACAAAACCGCAGGATTGCTTCAGGCCCTAATCTGTTTCCGGCAGGGCACGCTGAGCCTTTGGTTAATTCCTCTTCCTGGTGGGAAATGAGCGTTACATTTGCCCGTGCAGACACCTACAGCTAGTCTCTCATTGGTTCTCCCTATTCCTGTTCATCTTGCACAGAAATTGCAAGCTGTGCCAAAGAGGAGTTTAAAGGCACTGACTCTCCAAGCGGGGAGAGTGTTAGTAAAGCATCTGGAATGGTGAACCCGAGGACCAGTATACGAAAACTGAGATACATTTTAAATCGTTTCCGAATCACACGGTGGACTATAGTCTGGGTTTCCCATGCATGTTTTAGCTGGAGGAAGAATGCCTTGAACCTGGAGAGTTGGGACCCATGGAATGGGTACCATGCAGTATGACTTCAAAGGGTCTGCATTTGCTCACCGAAACTCACCAATGCTATCAGCCTGAAGTGTCCAGCCTTATGTCTCAACCAGCTCTGGGTGTAGATGTGGTCAATCCCGGTTGCATCACATGCCCTGAGTGAATTATTTAAGAATTGCTCTCTATTTCACTGTCTTTGTGTTTTGTTTTTGAAATTTATTTTGATAATGGGATTTATCGGATTTTCACTGCTGCCTTTATGCCGCTGTACACACGCTTGATTCTCTTACAGAGACATATAAATCCATGGGTTTTAAGATTCTTCCTAGTCAGGTATATTCCTAGGCGTTGAATATGTGGTGTTGAGTCCATTTCGTTGAGCAAGGAGTAGGTCTTTTCTATTACATATTTGGCTTATGGAATGTTATCTGTGCTAATTTCAGTCTCTGGTTTTATGCAGCACCCCAAGGCACCTTTCTCCATAAGCAAGCACTAGTTGGTTTTCTAAATTTGAGACCCTGTTCTGTTTTGTAATTCAGTTCATGTGTAGTCAAGTTTACATTCCGTGTATTAGTGATATCTTATGATGTTTCTTTTTCTGTGTGACGTAGTTCACGTAGAATCACCGTACCTGCATCCACTCACTATGCCGCTATGGGCCTGATGACACAGATTTCATTGCTGAGTGATATTGCATTGCACGTACGTGCCACAAATTATTTATCCATTTTTTGCTTTCTGGGATATTTACCTGGTACTGTAGACGAGCTTCTTGGGAACACAGCCGTCCCAAACTTTGGGGTGGCTCTCTGTTTTTGATTTTAATTTCCGTAAGCTATAGGACCATAAGTGGAAGTGCCATAGGCTGTGTTGCTTTGTTTCTTACGTGTTTCAAGAAACACCATACACTTCTCCAGGGTGGCTGCTGGCAATTTACATCCTGCCAATCAGCATAACAAGGCTCCCTGTTCTCCATATCCTGTCCTACCTTTCTGGATTTTACACTTTTTTCAGATGGCCCTTTTGCCCGGGTGGCAGTGAGACTTCATTGTAGTGCAGATTTCCTTTACAGGCTTGCTTGTTTGGCCAAAAAGGGCATATGCGTTTTTTCCTGAATATATTCAGGAAAAAACGCATATGCCCTTTTTGGCCAAGTGCATCATTGTCGACGTTGTGCCTCTTTTCCTATGTATCAGGGCAATTCCAGTCTACCCCCTGCAATCGTTTTCCTGAAATTCTGCCCCGATTTCAAGTCCCCTTCGCAGGCTTACTTCAATATATTTTTGGAGGATAGCTGTCATTTATAACTCTGCAGGTTTGTGAATTACAGTGACCCTGAGCTCCTTTCTTCAACTCGCTTTCTTGTGAGCTGGGCACAAAACCGCAGGATTGCTTCAGGCCCTAATCTGTTTCCAGCAGGGCACACTGAGCCTTTGTTTAATTCCTCTTCCTGGTGGGCAATGAGCGTTACATTTGCCCCTGCAGACACCTACAGCTAGTCTCTCATTGGTTCTCCCTATTCCTGTTCATCTTGCACAGAAATGGCAAGCTGTGCCAAACAGGAGGTTAAAGGCACTGACTCTCCAAGCGGGGAGAGTGTTAGTAAAGCATCTGGAATGGTGAACCCGAGGACCAGGAATCGAAAACTGAGATGCATTTTAAATCGTCTCCCAATCACACGGTGGACGATACTCTGTGTTTCCCATGCATGTTTTAGCTGGAGGAAGAATCCCTTGAACCTGGAGAGTTGGGACCCATGGAATGGGTACCATGCAGTATGACTTCAAAGGGTCTGCATTTGCTCACCGAAACTCACCAATGCTATCAGCCTGAAGTGTCCAGCCTTATGTCTCAACCAGCTCTGGGTGTAGATGTGTTAAATCCCGGTTGCATCACATGCCCTGAGTGAATTATTTAAGAATTGCTCTCTATTTCACTGTCTTTGTGTTTTGTTTTTGAAATTTATTTTCTTAATGGGATTTATCAGATTTTCACTGCTGCGTTTATGCCGCTGTACACACGCTTGATTCTCTTACGGAGACATATATATCCATGGGTTTTAAGATTCTTCCTAGTCAGGTATATTCCTAGGCGTTGAATATGTGGTGTTGAGTCCATTTCGTTGAGCAAGGTGTAGGTCTTGTCTATTACATATTTGACTTATGGAATGTTATCTGTGCTAATTTCAGTCTCTGGTTTTATGCAGCACCCCAACGCACCTTTCCCCATAAGCAAGCACTAGTTGGTTTTCTAAATTTGAGACCCTGTTCTGTTTTGTAATTCAGTTCATGTGTAGTCAAGTTTACATTCCGTGTATTAGTGATATCTTATGATGTTTCTTTTTCTGTGTGACGTAGTTCACGTAGAATCACCGTATCTGCATCCACTCACTATGCCGCTACGGGCCTGATGACACAGATTTCATTGCTAAGTGATATTGCATTGCACGTACGTGCCACAAATTATTTATCCATTTTTTGCTTTCTGGGATATTTACCTGGTACTGTAGACGAGCTTCTTGGGAACACAGCCGTCCCAAACTTTGGGGTGGCTCTCTGTTTTTGATTTTAATTTCCGTAAGCTATAGGACCATAAGTGGAAGTGCCATAGGCTGTGTTGCTTTGTTTCTTACGTGTTTCAAGAAACACCATACACTTCTCCAGGGTGGCTGCTGGCAATTTACATCCTGCCAATCAGCATAACAAGGCTCCCTGTTCTCCATATCCTGTCCTACCTTTCTGGATTTTACACTTTTTTCAGATGGCCCTTTTGCCCGGGGGGCAGTGAGACTTCATTGTAGTGCAGATTTCCTTTACAGGCTTGCTTGTTTGGCCAAAAATGGCGTATGCGTTTTTTCCTGAATATATTCAGGAAAAAACGCATATGCCCTTTTTGGCCAAGTGCATCATTGTCCACGTTCTGCCTCTTTTCCTATGCTTTCAGGGCAATTCCAGTCTACCCCCTGCAATGGTTTTTCTGAAACTCTGCCCCGCTTTCAAGTCCCCTTCGCAGGCTTACTTCAATATATTTTTGGAGGATAGCTGTCATTTATAACTCTGCAGGTTTGTGAATTACAGTGCCCCTGAGCTCCTCTCTTCAACTCGCTTTCTTGTGAGCTGGGCACAAAACCGCAGGATTGCTTCAGGCCCTAATCAGTTTCCGGCAGGGCACGCTGAGCCTTTGGTTAATTCCTCTTCCTGGTGGGAAATGAGCGTTACATTTGCCCGTGCAGACACCTACAGCTAGTCTCTCATTGGTTCTCCCTATTCCTGTTCATCTTGCACAGAAATTTCAAGCTGTGCCAAAGAGGAGGTTAAAGGCACTGACTCTCCAAGCGGGGAGAGTGTTAGTAAAGCATCTGGAATGGTGAACCCGAGGACCAGGATACGAAAATTGAGATACATTTTAAATCGTTTCCCAATTACACGGTGGACGATACTCTGGGTTTCCCATGCATGTTTTAGCTGGAGGAAGAATCCCTTGAACCTGGAGAGTTGGGACCCATGGAATGGGTACCATGCAGTATGACTTCAAAGGGTCTGCATTTGCTCACCGAAACTCACCAATGCTATCAGCCTGAAGTGTCCAGCCTTATATCTCAACCAGCTCTGGGTGTAGATGTGGTCAATCCCGGTTGCATCACATGCCCTGAGTGAATTATTTAAGAATTGCTCTGTATTTCACTGTCTTTGTGTTTTGTTTTTGAAATTTATTTTGATAATGGGTTTTATCGGATTTTCACTGCTGCCGTTATGCCGCTGTACACACGCTTGATTCTCTTACGGAGACATATAAATCCATGGGTTTTAAGATTCTTCCTAGTCAGGTATATTCCTAGGCGTTGAATATGTGGTGTTGGGTCCATTTCGTTGAGCAAGGAGTAGGTCTTGTCTATTACATATTTGGCTTATGGAATGTTATCTGTGCTAATTTCAGTCTCTGGTTTTATGCAGCACCCCAACGCACCTTTCCCCATAAGCAAGCACTAGTTGGTTTTCTAAATTTGAGACCCTGTTCTGTTTTGTAATTCAGTTCATGTGTAGTCAAGTTTACATTCCGTGTATTAGTGATATCTTATGATGTTTCTTTTTCTGTGTGACGTAGTTCACGTAGAATCACCGTACCTGCATCCACTCACTATGCCGCTACGGGCCTGATGACACAGATTTCATTGCTGAGTGATATTTCATTGCACGTACGTGCCACAACTTCTTTATCCATTTTTTGCTTTCTGGGATATTTACCTGGTACTGTAGACGAGCTTCTTGTGAACACAGCCGTCCCAAACATTGGGGTGGCTGTCTGTTTTTGATTTTAATTTCCGTAATCTTTGGGACCATAAGTGGAAGTGCCATAGGCTGTGTTGCTTTGTTTCTTATGGGTTTCAGGAAACACCATACACTTCTCCAGGGTGGCTGTTGGCAATTTACATCCTGCCAATCAGCATAACAAGGCTCCCTGTTCTCCATATCCTGTCCTACCTTTCTGGATTTTACACTTTTTTCAGATGGCCCTTTTGCCCATGGGGCAGTTAGACTTCATTGTAGTGCAGATTTCCTTTACAGGCTTGCTTGGTTTGCGAAAAAGGGCGTATGCGTTTTTTCCTGAATATATTCAGGAAAAAATGCATACGCACTTTTTGGCCAAGTGCACCATTGTCGACGTTCTGCCTCTTTTCCTATGCTTTCTGGGCAATTCCAGTCTACCCCCTGCAATCGTTTTCCTGAAATTCTGTCCCGCTTTCAAGTCCCCTTCGCAGGCTTACTTCAATATATTTTTGGAGGATAGCTGTCATTTATAACTCTGCAGGTTTGTGAATTACAGTGCCCCTGAGCTCCTTTCTTCAACTCGCTTTCTTGTGAGCTGGGCACAAAACCGCAGGATTGCTTCAGGCCCTAATCTGTTTCCGGCAGGGCACGCTGAGCCTTTGGTTAATTCCTCTTCCTGGTGGGAAATGAGCCTTACATTTGTCCGTGCAGACACCTATAGCTAGTCTCTCATTGGTTCTCCCTATTCCTGTTCATCTTGCGCAGAAATTGCAAGCTGTGCCAAACAGGAGGTTAAAGGCATTGACTCTCCAAGCGGGGAGAATGTTAGTAAACCGTCTGGAATGGTGAACCCGAGGACCAGGATACGAAAACTGAGATGCATTTTAAATCGTTTCCTAATCCCACGGTGGACCATACTCGCCGTTTCCCACGCATGTTTTAGCTGAAGAAAGAATCCCTTGAACCTGGAGAGTTGGGACCCTTGGATTGGGTACCATGCAGTATGACTTCAAAGGATCTGCATTTGTTCACCGAAACTCACCAATGCTATCAGCCTGAAGTGTCCAGCCTTATGTCTCAACCAGCTCTGGGTGTAGATGTGGTAAATCCAGGTTGCATCACATGCCCTGAGTGAATTATTTAAGAATTGCTTCCTATTTCACTGTCATTGTGTTTTGTTTTTGAAATTTATTTTAATAATGGGATTTATCGGATTTTCACTGCTTCGTTTATGCCGCTGTACACGCGCTTGATTCTGTTACGGAGACATATAAGTCCATGGGTTTTAAGATTCTTACTAATCCGGTATATTCTTAGGCATTGTATATGGCGTGTGGAGTCCATTTCGTTGAGCAAGGAGTAGGTCTTGACTATTACATATTTGGCTTATGGAATGGTATCTGTGCTAATTTCAATCTCTGGTTTTATGCAGCACCCCAACTCACCTTTCCCCTTAAGGAAGCATAAGTTGGTTTTCTTAATTTGAAACCCTCTTCTCTTTTGTAATTCAGTTCATGTGTAGCCATGTTAACATTCCATGTATTAGTGATATCTTATGTCTTTTTCTTTTTGAATTATGTGACTTCGAATGATCACACGTAACTCCTCTTGAGTTGTTATAACTGGCCGTATTTCATTGATTTCCAGGCTGAGTAATATTCCACTCTACATAAGCACCACATCTCTGTCCGTTTTTTCTCTGCAGATACTTTAAGTTATATCCTAGTCGAGGATCTTTTAAACAGAGAGGTGGTAAACATTGGGGTGCCTGTGTCCTCTCGATTTTTGTTTTTCCCAAGATATACGTCCATGAGTGCAAGTGCCCTGTGCTCGGTAGCTCATTTTTTAGATGCTTTAGTAAACACAATAGACTTATCCAGAGTGACCGTTGGCAATATACATTTCCACTATAAGACTCACAGGGCTCCCTTTTCTCCTTGCCCTGTCCTGCATTTCTGGTGTTTACACTTTATGAGGACGGCTCTTCTGACTGATGCAAAGTGATATGTTTTGTAGTATTGATTTCCAGTGCCCACCTGTTTGGTTGGCTAAAAAAGTGTATGCCCTTTTCTTGAATATATACAGAAAAAGACGCATACACCCTTTTTGGCCAACTGCAATGTTGGCAATGTTCAGCCCCTTTTCTTGTGCTTAATGGCGAGTCCTTTCTACCTCTTCCAATCCCTTTCCTGCCATTCTCCGTTGCTTACAAGTCATTTTCTCTGACTTTCCTCAAGACATTTTTCAGTGATAGATATTTTCAATTCTGCAGTTTCGTGAATTTTAGTGCCCCTGAGTTCCATTTTCCAACTTGTGTTTATGGGAACTGGCCACAAAGCATCAGGATTCCTCAAGCCCTATTCTGTTTCCATGGGCAACCCTAGCCTTTGGTCAATTCGTCTTCCTGATTGGAAATTAGAGTGGCATGTGCCTGTCCGAACACCTAGGACTTGTCTCTCATTGTTCCTCCTCCTTCTGCTTCATCCTCTGGACAAATTCCAAACTGTATGCAACAGGATGTTGACAGTGCTGACATCTCCAAGTGGGGAGACTGTTAGTAAAGACGCTGGAGTGGTGAACCCTAGCACCAAGAGATGAGGAGATGAGATGCCTTTTCCAAACTTTTCCCGATCAGACAGTATACCATCCTCTGGGTGTGACAGGCATGTTTTAGGTGTAGGAAGGGTCCCATTCATGTGAGGAGAACACCAGGGGATTTTAAATATCAGTGTCTCTCCGCAACCCAAACTGGGGAATTTTTTAAGCTACGGCTACACATATGTTCATTAAGGGCCTTGGGAAGTAGGCAGAGTCCAAACTTTAGATGATTGAAGTCTTCAGGGTCAGAAGCACTCACCACTGTCTTCCCTTAGATTCCATTTTTACTGTCATTGATGGATGATGTCAATAAAAATATCTATTCTTTTTCAGATCATTTCCCCTTATAGGTTATTGCAAAATATTGAGTGTAGTTCCCTGTGCTATACAGTAGTTCCTTGCTGATGATTTCATACATAGCAGTGTGTATGTGTTAATCCCAAACTGTTAATTGATCCCTCCTCCTACCATTTCCCTTTGGTAATAATAAATTATAAGATTTTATGCTTCTCAGAAATGGGGGAGCTGAAAGAGAGGTATCATTTTCAATGCAAAAGCATTTAAAACAAGATTGAAGCTTTAACCAAGATTATTAGATGTACATCCTTGGAAAGAAATCACTTTGTTTCTCTAATATTGACCTGACAAAGAAGACAAACCTTTTCACTGAACTTGCTTATAAGAAAGTGATGGAAATATCAAATGGAAGTGTTAGAAACATCTTATTTTACCCGAGCCTTATACACTGTTCTATGTTAATTACAGTTTGGCTCACACATCTGTTCATTGAAGTTACAATGTTCTCAATTTCTGTTACTGATCCTCCAGAGTGGACGCCAACAAGTGTCCCCCTGCCCAGTGTCATTGGAGCCAATAGATCGAGACTGAGTTTGGTTCAAAAGCAAAGGAAACTTTATATTTTGATCAGAGAATGGAGAGGTGCTACCCTGTGGGCTGTGGGCTGGGCTGCTGTGTAGAGATCCTGTCAGAGTCACTGGGAGGGAGGGGGCTGAGCTCTCGAGGACCTGGTTGGCTGCAGCTCAGGCTCTATGTCACGGAGTCTGAACTGGGCCCCAGGAGCTGAAGTGTCATCGAGCCATTCTGCTCTAGGAAATCTGGTCTGAAGTGCCGGGTGTGGAACCTCTGTATGCGGGACACTAGGAGCACCTGAAATTAGACAAAGCACAAAGGATAAAAATGGTTAGACTTTATTTTATTGCCCAGATTCTATTTTTATCTCCCAGGCATTTTTAAGGGGCTTTGCCTGGGACAAACTTCTCTTCTGCCTTTTGTCCCTTTCCTCATTCTTGGAGTGCTGCGGGTGCAGACCCTTCTTCTGTAACTGCTGAGTGCTGAGTTAGGAGGCTTCATACCCGTGGGCGAGGGTCAGAACTTCTCCCCAGCAGCCTCCAGGTGACGTTGATTGTCCCCAGGCCTCCTGCCTCCCTGCTCGTCCACCTGAGCACCAGTATTGGAAGTGTTATAGATTCTAATGACCTTTAAGGGTCCAGAAAGGAGATGTGCAGTGGCGCTGTGAGGTCCAGTTTCACTCCGCCCCACATTTGTTCGGCCACCTTAGGCTGACCGTTTCTGCCAGCCTAGATGCTCTGACTGACCGTTTCTGCCAGCCTAGATGCTCTGACCAACAGTCTGCGCTTTCTTCCATTAGGCCCCTGAATTAACGTAAAAACAGCACCAGGTGTCAGGATCCTGCCCGCTCAGCTCCCAGACAGTCCAGGGTCAGTGGTGATGAAGGATCATGATGGTCACTGAGTCAAGAGCCTTTGGAAGTAAACAGGAGTCCAGCCGGTCTTATTGGCCACCATCATCAGGGTGTCTGTAGGCTTTTCTATGGTGACAGCATGATATACGGTTCCCCCGCCAAGATTATTAGCTCCCCTCTGGGTACAGTAAGTACTGCAAGCAGTAGTCTACTCTTTTGGGACACACTCTTGTTGTTTTATGAGAGAAACTCCAGGTCAAGTGATGGTCACACGGGTCGTCATGGTGCCCCGTTGCCCCCGGTTATCTCTCTGGAGGTTGGAGTTGGAGGGCCTCCTCAATCGAGGTCAGTGTGCCCACGGAGCAAACCCTGCAACTTCAGGGCATGGTTGGGGGTTAGGATCACCACGTGGGGTCCGTTTCCCTTAGAAGGGAGGTGGCCTTTTGGGCTGCTGATTTCCAGGTTTTCAGATACCACCAGTATCTTGGCCAGATGTGGCGGTGGGCCAAGCCCCTTGGTGACCATAGCTTATCCTACCTGGATGGCATTCTTGCATTGTTCCATTTCAAGTGGTCCCAGTTTTTGCACTAATACTCCAATGGCGATTCACCTTTCACCAGGAATGTAAAGGTCAAAGGGTTTAGCTAAATTAGGGAGTTCCAGGGCAAGGGTCTGAATTGACTGCTCTTTCCATTCTTGAAAGGCCACTTCTGGATTCTATTCAAAAGGATCATCATCTTTTCCTTTCAGTGTTTCATATAGAGGCCCAGCTAGTAGACTGTAGTTAGGGATCCAGAGGCAGGAAACCCTGGCTTCCCCAGGAACCCCTAAGCTGTCTTCTAGTTTCAGAAAGGGGTAAGGCTGTAAATTGTTTCTTCCCTTTCCTGGGATGGGCTTCTCCGACCTTCTGTGAGAATGAAGCCCAGGCAGGTCACCGTAGTCTGTGATACTTGAGCTTTTTCGTGGACAACTTCTATCCTTTATTGGCTTGGTAGTTCTGAGGCCTCCTTAGTAGGGCTGGCGATCAGAATGTCGTCTGAATATTGAAGGAGTGTTTCCTTTTCCAGAGGTAGAACTTTTAGGTCTTTAGCTGAGCTTTCCCCAAAGATGGTGTGGGAATTTTTGAACCCTTGGGGCAAGACAGCCTGGAAGTATTGTTTTAGTTGTATGTTGAGTCCTGTCACTCACAAGCCAAAATTTCTTGTGACTCTGGGACTAATGGAATACAAAAGAAGGCATCAGTGAAGACTAATACAGAATACCAAGTCCTGGTGGTTGGTAGAATGACCAGCAGGGTGTAGGATTTAGGAACTACTGGAGGTATATCCTCAGTGGCTTCACTGACTGTCCTGACATCCTTTACCAGGACTCCAGCAGCCCATGGGGCTCTCGAGGTCAGGCCAATCCCAGGATATGGAGCTCACCTGGGCAGGTACCCTACCCCCCACCCCAGCCCACGGGGCTCTCGTGTTCAGGCCCCTCCCAGGATATGGGATTCCCTGGGCAGGTCCTCTGCAGTCCATGGGGCTCCCGTGGTCAGGCCCCTCCCAGGATACAGAGCTACCCTTGCAGGTACCTTGGCAGGGCTGGGCACACAGGAACCGTGCACATAGCCCTCATTGCAGAGCACTCTCAGCTCACCTGTCGCTCAGATCTGACACAGAGCACCTCAGAGCAGGACTTGAACTAACAAACAGCAGCTCTGACAGGTCTGTGACCCTGGGCATCACTCTGTGCGGCCTCCTCCACCTGGTCTTCCAGAGACTTCCACTGCACCCGGGGCACCAGGCCTCTGTCTCCAACCACCACCCACCCCTCCTCTCCCTGACTCCTGGGTTCCTCTCATTAGGAGAGGGTTTTCTTGAAGTTGTCTCCCACTCATGGGCCAGATAATATAATTAGAAAACAAGCCAGAGCTGCAGCCCCTTGTCTATCCTGACTCTCAGGAGCCCACACCTGTTCCTTGGACCTGGCCAATTCAGCAAGTTCCATTTTCAGCAACTGTGAGCCCCTGAGGGGTGATTATTGGCTGGCTTGGGAAGCCTGACCGTGCCGGCCAGCCCTCCCCAGGTGTGCCTGGGTTGAGATCAATATAAACACCGCTCCAGGCAGCAAGAGCCCCTGCAGCTGTGCCTGACGCCATTTTCTCTGCCCTGTCAGCAGTCTCGGGGCTGGGCTGGTGGGAGGGAGTGAGAGGCCACGGCTTTGTGGGTGTCCCAGTGTGAGTGGGGCTCTGCTGGACTTTCTGCAGCAGTTGCCAAGATGCTACCTGCTAAAGAAGAGGATGTGTCACCCACACCTGCCGCTGGAATTTCTCCCTGGGCACAGGTGAGGAAGGAAGAAAGCAGTGGGGGCCGGGACAGCAGGGGTATCTCAGGCAGGGAAATGGAGAGCTTCCAGAAGAGCACCCAGGGCCAGGACCATCCTGGCTGGCCTGCAGGCACCAAGTCGGCTGGCATGCTGTCCCTCATGTGGCTCCATGGCCCTTCCTCTAGGTTTTCAAGTCCTTGTACATATTCAGGTGTTTAGCCTTGGAAGGGTGGGAACATTTCAGCAGCAGCTGGCCTGGGGCTCGGCCCACGTTTACTCACAGATACCTCGGCACGGTCCACCAGCTTTGCAGTGAGGACGCTTGTTGCGAGGAGCATGCTGGCTGAATGGGAGATGATTCCCCACCACTGACCAACTTCAGAATTGTTTGCAATTGGAGCAAGTGCCCTGAAACGGTTTTCCTCTGTGTAACTGGTGGGTTCTGTTCTTTTTTATCTTTTTTTCGTTTTTGGTTCAAGGTAGATTTTATTCCTCTTTTGTGTATTTACAGATATAAGCATGGAAATAATTTATTCATATAAATACATGTATGTGAAGGGAAGAATATTTTTCTGTTTTACTTTTTTTAATTTTATTTTTTTATTTTGAATTTAATTTTATATTTTTATACAGCAGGTTGTTTTTGGTTATCTACTTTATACATATAAATGTATACATACCAATCCCAATATCTCAACTCCTCCCACCACCATCCCCAACAGCTTTCCCCCCTTGTTGTCCATACGTTTGTTGTATACATGTATTGCTCTATTTCTGCCTTGCAAAACGGTTCATCTGTACAATTTTTCTAGGTTCCACATATATGCATTAATATACAAGATTTGTTTTTCTCTTTCTGACTTACTTCACTCTGTATGACAGTCTCTAGATCCATCAACGTCTCTACAAATGTCCCAATTTCATTCCTTTTTATGGCTTAGTAATATTCCATTTTATATATGTACCACATCTTTATGCATTCGTCTGTCTGTGGGCATTTAGGTTGCTTCCATTTCCTGGATAGTGTAAATAGTGATGCAATGAACATTGTGGTGAATGTCTCTTTTTGATTTATGGTTTTGTCTGGGTATATGCCCAGTAGAGGGATTGCTGTATCATATGGTAATTCTATTCTTAGTTTTATAAGAAACTCCATAATGTTCTCCACAGTGACTGTATCAATTTACGTTCCCAACAATAGTGGAAGAGGATTCCTTATCTCCACACCGTTTCCAGCATTTGTTGTTTGCAGATTTTCTGATGATGCCCATTCTAATAGGTGTGAGGTGATACACCATGGATGAGTCTATTTCGTTGAGCAAAGAGTAGGTCTTGTTTATTACGTATTTGGCTTATGGAATGGTATGTGTGCTAATTTCAATCTGTTTTTATACAGCAGCCCAACTCAACTTTCCCCTTAAGCAAGCATAAGGTTTTTATCTAAATGTGAGACTCTGTTCGGTTTTGTAATTCAGTTTATGTGTAGCCAAGTTTACACTCCCTCTATTAGTGATATCTTATGATAATTATCTTTCTTTGTGTGATATATTTCTCTTAGAATCATAATTAAATCCACTCAATTTGCTGCTACAGGCCTGATGACATTGATTTCACTGCTGAGTGATATTCCGTTGTACGTAAGTAGCACAACTTCTTTATCCATTTTTTTCTTTCTGGGATATTTAATTTGTACTGGACTCGAGGTTCTTGTAAACACAGCAGCCCTAAATTTTGTGTTGGCTGTGTCTTGTTGATTTTAATTTTCCTAAGCTATAGGGCCAAAAGTGGAAGTGCCCTAGGCTCTGTAGCTTTGTTTTTTAGATGTTTCAGGATACACCATGAACATCTCCAGAGTGTCTGTTGGCAATTTACATCCCGCCCATCAGCATAACACGGCTCCCTGTTCTCCATGGCCTGTCCTGTGTTTCTGGTTTTTACACTTTAATCAGATGGCCTTTTTGACGAATGGGAAATGTGACTTCATTGTAGTGTGGATTTCCATTGCTGGAGTGCTTGGTTGGCCAAAATGTTCATATGCGTTTTTTCCTGAATATATTCAGGAAAAATGTATACGCACTTTTTGTCCATGTGCATCACTGTCAAAGATCTGCCACTTTTCATATGCTTTAAATGCAATTCCAATCTACCTCTTGAAATATGATTCCTGCAATTCTGCCTCGTTTTCAAGTCCTCTTTGCAGACTTACTTCGATATATTTTTGCCAATAGCTGTCATTTATCTCTGCAGGTTTGTGAATTACAGTGCCCCTGAGCTCCTTTCTTAACTCGCTTCCTTGTAAGCTGGCCACAAAACTGCAGGTTTGCTTCAGGCCATAATCAGGGTCCAGCACGGCACTCTGAGCCTCTGGTTAATTCCTCTTCCTGGTGGGAAATTAGAGTTAAATGTGCCCCTCCAGATACCTGCCTCACTCCCAGCCACATGGTGATGTATGTCCTCAGGTTTGAGGCCATATGTGATGGGTTCCTCATCTTTTGATGATTTGGCCCCACTGGTGTGTGGACACTCCTGCCTGGTTCCCATCCCCTTGGTGATGTGGGCCCTCTGGTGAGACTCTGATCCTGGTTGGGTTCCTCACACATCCGTGAGGTGAGCCCTCTTCTCTGAGGTCACTCCTGCCTGGCTGGCACAACCCGCCTTGTTGACTTCGGCACCCTGGTGGCAGTTGGAGCCTGCTGGGAGCCTCCTTCCCGCGGTGATGAGGCCCTCTGGCGTCAGACCCTAATGGCAGGGTTCCCACATTTTCTGATACATGCTAAGTGGTACGAGGGCACTCCTGCCAGGTTCCCATCCTCATGAGCGTGTGGGCCTTCTGTTCTGAGGTCCTAACGGCTGGGTTGCTCACACTTTCATGATGTGGGCCCTCTGCTGTGAGGTCAATCCTGCCTGGCTGGCGCACGTCGCCTTGGCGATGTGGACCCTCTGGTGGCAGTTGGAGTGTGCTGGGGCCTCCTCCCCTCAGTGATGAGGGCCTTCTGGTGTCAGGCCCTAAGTGCTGGGCTCCACACATTTTCTGATGTGTGCCCAGTGGTGCGAGTCACTCCTGCCAGGTTCCCATCCCCATGGGCATGTGGGACTTCTGTTCTGTGGTCCCAACTGCTGGGTTGCTCACAGTTTCATGATGTGGGCCCTTTGCTGTGTGTTCACTCTGGCCTGTATCCCATAGTGTCAGTGCTCTGGGCCTCCAGCTTGGAGTTTCCAACTTCTCGATTCCTCACCTTTTTTATTCTATGGGCCCTCGGTTGTGCGTCTCCTCCTGCATGCCTCACTCCCAGCCCCTTCGTGATGTGTGTCCCCTTGTTTGAGGCCACATGTGCTGTGTTCCTCACCTTTCTATAATGTGGCCACACTGGTGTGAGGACACTCTTGCCTGGTTCCCATTCCCTTGGTGATGTTGGCCCCACTGCTGTTAGGACAGTCTTGCCTGGTTCCCATCACCTTGGTGATGTTGGCCCTCTGGTGAGAGTCTGATCCTGGTTAGGTTCCTCACCCTTCTGTGAGGTGGGCCCTCTGCTCTGAGCTCACTCCTGCCTGGCTGGCACACCCCGCCTTGGCAACGTCGGCCATATGGTGGCAGTTGGAGCCTGCTGGGAGCCTCCTCCCCTCAGTGATGAGGGCCCTCTGGCCTCAGGCCCTAACTGCTGGGTTCCCACATTTTCTGATTCGTGCTAAGTGGTGCAAGGACACTCCTGCCAGGTTCCCATCCCCATGGGGATGTGAGCCTTCTGCTCTGAGGTCCCAACGGCTGTGTTGCTCACAGTTTCATGATGAGGGCCCTCTGGTGTGAGTTCACTCCTGCCTAGATCCCATAGCCTCGCTGCTCCTGGCTGCCTGCCGGAGGTTCCAACTGTGGGATTCCTCACCTTTTTTATTCTATGGTCCCTCTGTTTTGAGGATCCTCTGGCCTGCCTCACTCCCAGCCCCTTGGTGATGTGTGTCCTCATGTTTGAGGCCACGTGTGCTGGGTCCCTCAAATTATGGTGATGTAGCCCCACTGGTGTGAGGACACTCCTGCCTGGTTCCCATTCCCTTGGTGATGTTGGCCCTCTGGTGACAGTCTGATCCTTGTTGGGTTCCTCACACTTCTGTGAGGTGGGCTTTCTGCTCTGAGGTCACTCCTGCCTGGTTGGCACACCCCGCCTTGGTGACATCGGCCTTATGGTGGCAGTTAGAGCCTGCTGGGAGCCTCCTCCCCTCGGTGATGAGGGTCCTCTGGCCTCAGGTCCTAACTGCTGGGTTCCCACATTTTCTGATTCGTGGAAGTGGGCCGAGGACACTCCTGTCAGGTTCCCATCCCCATAGGGATGTGGGCCTTCTGCTCTGAGGTCCCATCCGCTGGGTTGCTCACAGTTTCATGATGTGGGACCTCTGCTGTGAGTTTGCTGTGGCCTGGATCCCATAGACTCTGTGCTCTCGGCGGCCTACTGGCCGGTTCCAACTGCTGGATTCCTCACAACTTTTATTCTGTGGGCTCTGTTTTGTGAGGATACTCCTGCTTGCCTCACTCCTAGCCCCTTGGAGATGTGGGTCCCCTGTTTTAGGCCACATGTTCTGGGTTCCTCACCTTTCTATAATGTGGCCACACTGGTGTGAGGACCCTCCTGCCTGGTTCCGATCCCCTTGGTGATGTGGGCCCTCTGGTGAGAGTCTTATCCTGGCTGGTTTCCTCACCCTTCTGTGAGGTAGGCCCTCTGCGGTGAGGTCACTCCTGCCTGGCTGGCACACATCACCTTGGTGACGTGGGCCCTCAGTTGGGAGTTGGTGTCTGCTGCGAGTCTCCGTCCCTCGGTAATGAGGGCCCACTTGCGTCAGACCCTAACTCCTGGGCTCCCAAAATTTGCAGATGTGCGACCTGTGGTGCGAGTACACTCCTGTCAGGTTCCCAACCCCATGGGAATTTGGGCCTTCTGCTCTGAGGTCCCAACGGCTGGGGTGCTCACAGTTTCATGATGAGGGCCCTCTGATGTGCGTTCATTCCGGCCTAGATCCCATAGGCTTGCTGCTCCTGGGCGCCTGCTGGGAGGTTCCAACTGCGGGATTCCTCACCTTTTTTATTCTATGGGCCCTCTGTTTTGAGGCTCCTCCTGCCTGCCTCAATCCCAGCCCCGTTGTGATGTGTGTCCTCTGGTGTGAGGCCACGTGTGCTGGGTCCCTCACCTTTCGATGATGTGGCCCCAATGGTGTGAGGACACTCGTGCCTGTTTCCCAGCCCCTTGGTGATGTGGCCCCTCTGGTGAGAGTCTGATCCTGGCTGGGTTCCTTACCGTTCTGTGAGGTGGGCCCTGTGCTCTGAGGTAACTCCTGCCTGGCTTGCTCCCATTGCCTTGGTGACGTCGGCCCTCTGGTGGCAGTTGGATCCTTTTGGAGACTCCTGTCCTCGGTGATGAGGTCCCTCTGGCGTCAGGCTCTAACTGCTGGGCTCCCCAGGTTTTCTGATGTGAGCCCAGTGATGCCAGGACACTCGTGAAATGTTCCCATCCCCATGGCGATATGGGCCTTCTGCTCTGAGGTTCCAACGACTGGGTTGCTCACAGTTTCCTGATGTTAGCTCTCTGGTGTTAGTTCACTCATTCCTAGATCCCATAGCCTCTGTACTCTGGGCCGCCTGCTGGGAAGTTCCAACTGCTGGGTTCCTCACCTTTTTTATTCTTTGGGCCCTGTGTTGGGAGGCTCCTCCTGCCTGTGTCACTCCCAGCCCCTTGGTGATGTAGGTCCTCTGGTTTGTGGCCACATGTGCCAGTTTCCTCATCTTTTAGTGATGTGGCCCCACTGGTGTGAGGACACTCGTGCCTGGTTCCCATCCCCTTGGTGATATGGGCCCTCTGGTGAGAGTCTGATCCTGGTTGGGTTCCTCACACTTCTTTGAGGTGGGCCGTCTGCTGTGAGGTCACTCCTGCCTGGCTGGCACACCCCGCCTTGGCGACGTGGGCCCTCTTGTGGTAGTTGGAACATGCTGGGAGCCTCCTCCCCTCAGTGATGAGGGCCCTCTGGCGTCAGGCCCTAACTGCTGGGTACCCACATTTTCTGATATGTGCTAAGTGGTGCGAGGACACTCCTGCCATGCTCCCAACACCTTGGGGATGTGGACCTTCTGCTCTGAGGTCCAAATGGCTGGGTTGCTCGCAGTTTCATGATGTGGACCCTCTGCTGTGAGTTTACTGCGGCCTGAATCGCATAGACTTGGTGCTCTTGGCCGCCTGCTGGGAGGTTCCCATTGCTGGATTCCTCAGCTTTTTTATTCTATGGGCCCTGTGTTGTGAGGCTACTCCTGCCTGCCTCATTCCGAGCCCCTTGGAGATGTGGGTCTTCTGGTTTAGGCCACATGTGCTGGGTTCCTCACCTTTCTATGATGTGGCCACACTGGTGTGAAGACTCTCCTGCCTGGTTCTGATCACCTTGGTGATGTGGGCCCTCTGGTGAGAGTCTTATCCTGGCTGTGTTCCTCACCCTTCTGTGAGGTAGGCCCTCTGCGGTGAGGTCACTCCTACCTGGCTGTCACACGTCACCTTGGCGACGTGGGACCTCAGTTAGGTGTTGGTGCCTGATTGGAGTCTCCTCCCCTTGGTAATGAGGGCCCTCTGGCGTCAGGCCCTAACTCCTGGGTTCCCTAAATTCTCTGATGTGTGCCCTGTGGTGCGAGTACACTTCTGACAGGTTCCCAACCCCATGGGAATGTGGGCCTTCTGCTCTGAGATCCCAACGCCTAGGTTGCTCACAGTTTCATGATGACGGCCCTCTGGTGTGAGATCACTCCGGCCTGGATCCCATAGTCTCGCTGCTCCTGGCCGCCTGCTGGGAGGTTCCAACTGCGGGATTCTTCACCTCTTTAATTCTATGGTCCCTCTGTTTTGAGGCTCCTCCTGCCTGCCTCAATCCCAGCTCCCTTGTGATGTGTGTCCTCTGGTTTGAGGCCACGTGTGCTGGGTCCCTCACTTTTCGGTGATGTGGCCCCACTAGTGTGAGGACACTCCTGCCTGGTTCCCATTCCCTTGGTGATGTGGGCCCTCTGGTGAGAATCTGATCCTCTTTAGTTCTTCACACTTCTGTGAGGTTGACCCTCTGCTCTGAGGTCACTCCTGCCTGGTTGTCGCACTCCGCATTGGCGACGTCGCCCCTCTGGTAGCAGTCGGAGCTGGCTGGGAGCCACCGCCCCTCGGTGATGAGGGCCCTCTGGCATCAGGCACTAATTGCTGGGCTCCCCACATTTTTTCATGTGTGCCCACTCTTGCGATGACACTCCTGCTTGTTTCCCTTCCCCATGGGGATGTGGGCCTTCTGCTCTGAGGTCACAACGGCTGGGTTGCTTACAGAATCACAATGAGGGCCCTCTGTTGTGAGTTCATGCCGGCCTGGATCTCATAGCCTCAGTGCTCTGGGCCGCCTGCTAGGAAGATCCAACTGCTGGTTTCCACACCTTTTGTATACAATGGGACATGTGTTGTGAGGTTAATCCTGCCTGCCTCACTCCGAAACCCATGGTGATGTGGGTCCTCTGGTTTGAGGCCACATGTGCTGGGTACCTCAACTTTTGATGATGTGGCCCCACGGGTGTGAGGACACTCCTGCCTGGTTCCCATCACCTTGGTGATGTGGGCCCTCTGGGGAGAGTCTGATCCTGGCTGGGTTCCCTACCATTCTGTGAGGTGGGCCCTCTGATGTCAGGTCACTCCTGCCTGGCTAGCTCACATCGCCTTGGTGACGTGGGCCCTCTGTTGGCCACTGGAGCATGCTGGGAGCCTCCTACTCCCGTGAATGATGGCCCTGGAAAAAATGCATATGCCCTTTTTGGCCAAGTGCTTCATTGACGAGGTTCTGCCACTTCTCTTATGCTTTCAGAGCAATTCACGTCTACCTCCTGAAATCGGATTCCAGCAATTCTGCCCCACTTTCAAGTCCTCTTCGCAGCCTTAATTCAATATATTTTTGTACGATTTCTGTCATTTATAAGTCTGCAGGTATGTGAATGACAGTGCCCCTGAGCTCCTTTCCTCAACTCGCTTTCTTGTGAGCTGGCCACAAAACCGCAGGATTGCTTCAGGCCCTAATCTTGTTCCAGCACGGCATGCTGAGCCTTTGGTTAATTCCTTTTCCTGTTGGGAAATGAGTGTTAAAATTGCCCGTGCATACTGGGCATATACCCTGAGAAAACCAAAATTCAAAAAGAGTCATGTACCAAAATGTTCATTGCAGCTCTATTTACAATAGCCCGGAGATGGAAAGAACCTAAGCGCCCATCATCGGACGAATGGATAAAGAAGATGTGGCACATATACACAATGGAATATTACTCAGCCTTAAAAAGAAATGAAACTGAGTTATTTGTAATGAGATGGATAGACATAGAGTCTGTCATACAGAGTGAAGTAAGTCAGAAAGAAAAAGACAAATAGCGTATGCTAACACATATATATGGAATTTAAAGGAAAAAAATGTCATGAAGAACCTAGGGATAAGACAGGAATAGAGGCGCAGACCTACTGGAGAACGGAATTGAGGATATGGGGAGGGGGAATGGTGAGTTTTGACAGGGTGAGAGAGAGTCATGGACATATACACACTAACAAATGTAGTAAGGTAGATAGCAAGGGGGAAGCAGCCGCAAGGCACAGGGATATTAGCTCGGGGCGTTGGGACAGCCTGGAGGGGTGGAAGGGGGAGAGAGGGAGGGAGGGAGACACAAGAGGGAAGACACAGGGAGCATATGTATATGTATAGCTGATTCACTTTGTTATAAAGCAAAAACTAACACACCATTGTAAAGCAATTATACCCCAATAAAGATGTTAAAAAAAATATTTGCCCGTGCACACACCTACAGATAGTCTCCCATTGGTTCTCCTTATTCCTGTTCATCTTGCGCAGAAATTGCAAACAGTGCCAAACAGGAGGTTAAAGGCACTGACTCTCCAAATGGGGAGAGTGTAAGAAAAGGGTCTGGAATGGTGAACCTGAGTACCAGGGGACGAAAACAGACATGCATGTAAAAAGGTTTCCCAGTCACACGGTGGAGCATACTCTGGGTTTCCCATGCAAATTTTAGCAGAAGGAAGAATCCCTTGAACCTGGAGAGTTGGGAACCATGGAATGGGTACCAGGCAGTATGACATCAAAGGGTCTGCATTTGCTCACTGAACCTCACCAATGCTATCAGCCCAAAGGGTCAAGCCTTATCTCTCACCCAGCTCTGGGTGTAGATGTGGTAAACCAGGTTGCATCACATGCCCTGTGTGAGTTATTTAAGAATTGCTCTCTATTTCACTGTCATTGTGTTTTGTTTTTGAAATTTTTCTTGACACTGGGATTTATCGGATTTTCACTGCTGCGTTAATGCCGCTGTACACACTCTTGATTCTCTTACGGAGACATAAATATCCACGGGTTTTAAGATTCTTCCTAGTCAGGTATATTCCTAGGCGTTGAATATGTGGTGTTGAGTCCATTTCGTTGAGCAAGGAGTAGGTCTTGTCTATTACATATTTGGCTTATGGAACGGTATCTGTGCGAATTTCAGTCTCCGGTTTTATGCAGCACTCCAACGCACCTTTCCCCATAAGAAAGCACAAGTTGGTTTTCTAAATTTGAGACTGTTCTGTTTTGTAATTCAGTTCATGTGTAGTCACGTTTACATACTGTGTATTAGTGATATTTTATGATGTTTCTTTTTATGTGTGACTTATTTCACGTAGAATCACCATACCTGTATCCACTCACTATGCCACTACGGGCCTGATGACACAGATTTCATTGCTGAGTGATATTCCATTGTACGTACGTACCACAACTTCTTTATCCATTTTTTGCTCTCTGAGATATTTACCTGGTACTGTAAACGAGGTTCTTGTGAACAGAGAGGTCCCAAACTTTGAGGTGGCTGGGTGTTTTTGATTTTAATTTCCCTAAGCTGTAGGACCATAAGTGGAAGTGCCATAGGCTGTGTTGCTTTGTTTCTTACGTGTTTCAGGAAACACATAACACTTCTCCAGAATGGCTGTCGGCAATTTACATCATATGCATCAGCATAATAAGGATCCTTGTTTTCCATTGCCTGTCCTCCGTTTCTGGATTTTACAATTTTTTTAAATGGCCCTTTTGCCCTGGGGGGCACTGAGATTTCATTGTAGTGCAGGTTTATTTACAAGCTTCTTGGTTGGCCAAAAAGTGCGTATGCGTTTTTTCCTGAATATATTTAGGGAAAAAAGCATCCGCACTTTTTGGACAAGTGCATCATTATCGACGTTCTGCCTCTTTTCCTATTCTTTAAGTGCAATTCCAGTTTAACCCTTCAATCGTTTTCCTGAATTTCTGCCCCGCTTTCAAGTCCCCTTTGCAGGCTTACTTCAATATATTTTTGGAGGATAGCTGTCATTTATAACTCTGCAGGTTTGTGAATTACAGTGCCCCTGAGCTCCTTTCTTCAACTCGCTTTCTTGTGAGCTGGGCACAAAACCGCAGGATTGCTTCAGGCACTAATCTCTTTCCAGCAGGGCATGCTGAGCGTTTGGTTAATTCCTCTTCCTGGTGGGAAATGAGCATTACATTTGCCCGTGCAGACACCTACAGCTAGTCTCTCATTGGTTCTCCCTATTCCTGTTCATCTTGCACAGAAATTGCAAGCTGTGCCAAAGAGGAGGTTAAAGGCACTGACTCTGCAAGCGGGGAGAGTGTTAGTAAAGCATCTGGAATGGTGAAACCGAGGACCAGGATACGAAAACTGAGATGCATTTTAAATCGTTTCCCAATCACACGGTGGACGATACTCTGGGTTTCCCATGCATGTTTTAGCTGGAGGAAGAATCCCTTGAACCTGGAGAGTTGGGACCCATGGAATGGGTACCATGCAGTATGACTTCAAAGGGTCTGCATTTGCTCACCAAAACTCACCAATGCTTTCAGCCTGAAGTGTCCAGCCTTATGTCTCAACCAGCTGTGGGTGTAGATGTGGTCAATCCCGGTTGCATCACATGCCCTGAGTGAATTGTTTAAGAATTGCAATCTATTTCACTGTCTTTGTGTTTTGTTTTTGAAATTTATTTTGATAATGGGATTTATCGGATTTTCACTGCTGCGTTTATGCCACTGTACACACGCTTGATTCTCTTACGGAGACATATAAATCCATGGGTTTTAAGATTCTTCCTAGTCAGGTATATTCCTAGGCGTTGAATATGTGGTGTTGAGTCCATTTCGTTGAGCAAGGAGTAGGTCTTGTCTATTACATATTTGGCTTATGGAAAGTTATCTGTGCTAATTTCAGTCTCTGGTTTTATGCAGCATCCCAACGCACATTTCCCCATAAGCAAGCACTAGTTGGTTTTCAAAATTTGAGACCCTGTTCTGTTTTGTAATTCAGTTAATGTGTAGTTAAATTTACATTCCGTGTATTAGTGATATCTTATGATGTTTCTTTTTCTGTGTGACGTAGTTCACGTAGAATCACCGTACCTGCATCCACTCACTATGCTGCTACGGGCCTGATGACACAGATTTCATTGCTGAGTGATATTGCATTGTACGTACGTGCCACAACTTCTTTATCCATTTTTTGCTTTCTGGGATATTTACCTGATACTGTAGACGAGCTTCTTGTGAACACATCCGTCCCAAATATTGGGGTGGCTGTCTGTTTTTGATTTTAATTTCCGTAAGCTATAGGACCATAAGTGGAAGTGCCATAGGCTGTGTTGCTCTGTTTCTTATGTGTTTCAGTAAACACCATACACTTCTCCAGGGTGGCTGCTGGCAATTTACATCCTGCCAATCAGCATAACAAGGCTCCCTGTTCTCCATATCCTGTCCTACCTTTCTGGATTTTACACTTTTTTCAGATGGCCCTTTTGCCCGGGGGGGCAGTGAGATTTCATTGTAGTGCAGATTTCTTTAACAGGCTTGCTTGGTTGGCCAAAAAGGGCGTATGCGTTTTTTCCTGAATATATTCAGGAAAAAACACATACGCCCTTTTTGGCCAAGTGCATCATTGTTGATGTTGTGCCTCTTTTCCTATGCTTTCAGGGCAATTCCAGTCTACCCCCTGCAATCGTTTTCCTGAAATTCAGCCCCGCTTTCAAGTCCCCTTCGCAGGCTTACTTCAATATATTTTTGGATGATAGCTGTCATTTATAACTCTGCAGGTTTGTGAAGTACAGTGCCCCTGAGCTCCTTTCTTTAACTCGCTTTCTTGTGAGCTGCGCACAAAACCGCAGGATTGCTTCAGGCCCTAATCTGTTTCCAGCAGGGCACACTGAGCCTTTGTTTAATTCCTCTTCCTGGTGGGCAATGAGTGTTACATTTGCCCGTGCAGACACCTACAGCTAGTCTCTCATTGGTTCTCCCTATTCCTGTTCATCTTGCACAGAAATGGCAAGCTGTGCCAAACAGGAGGTTAAAGGCACTGACTCTCCAAGCGGGGAGAGTGTTAGTAAAGCATCTGGAATGGTGAACCCGAGGACCAGGAAACGAAAATTGAGATGCATTTTAAATCGTTTCCCAATCACACGGTGGACGATACTCTGGGTTTCCCATGCATGTTTTAGCTGGAGGAAGAATCCCTTGAACCTGGAGAGTTGGGACCCATGGAATGGGTACCATGCAGTATGACTTCAAAGGGTCTGCATTTGCTCACCGAAACTCACCAATGCTATCAGCCTGAAGTGTCCAGCCTTATGTCTCAACCAGCTCTGGGTGTAGATGTGGTAAATCCCGGTTGCATCACATGCCCTGAGTGAATTAGTTAAGAATTGCTCTCTATTTCACTGTCTTTGTGTTTTGTTTTCGAAATTTATTTTGATAATGGGATTTATCGGATTTTCACTGCTGCGTTTTGGCCGCTGTACACACGCTTGATTCTCTTACGGAGACATATATATCCATGGGTTTTAAGATTCTTCCTAGTCAGGTATATTCCTAGGCGTTGAATATGTGGTGTTGGGTCCATTTCGTTGAGCAAGGAGTAGGTCTTGTCTATTACATATTTGGCTTATGGAAAGTTATCTGTGCTAATTTCAGTCTCTGGTTTTATGCAGCACCCCAAGGCACCTTTCCCCATAAGCAAGCACTAGTTGGTTTTCTAAATTTGACACCCTGTTCTTTTTTGTAATTCAGTTCATGTGTAGTCAAGTTTACATTCCGTGTATTAGTGATATCTTATGATGTTTCTTTTTCTGTGTGACGTAGTTCATGTAGAATCACCGTACCTGCATCCACTCACTATGCCGCTACGGGCCTGATGACACAGATTTCATTGCTGAGTTATATTGCATTGCACGTACGTGCCACAACTTCTTTATCCATTTTTTGCTTTCTGGGACATTTACCTGATACTGTAGACGAGCTTCTTGTGAACACAGCCGTCCCAAATATTGGGGTGGCTGTCTGTTTTTGATTTTAATTTCTGTAAGCTATAGGACCATAAGTGGAAGTGCCATAGGCTGTGTTGCTTTGTTTCTTACGTGTTTCAGGAAACACCATACACTTCTCCAGGGTGGCTGCTGGCAATTTACATCCTGCCAATCAGCATAACAAGGCTCCCTGTTCTCCATATCCTGTCCTACCTTTCTGGATTTTACACTTTTTCAGATGGCCCTCTTGCCCGAGGGGCAGTGAGACTTCATTTTAGTGCAGATTTCCTTTACAGGCTTGCTTGGTTGGCCAAAAAGGGCGTATGCATTTTTTCCTGCATATATTCAGGAAAAAACGTATACGCACTTTTTGGCCAAGTGCATCATTGTCGACGTTGTGCCTCTTTTCCTATGCTTTCAGGGCTATTCCAGTCTACCCCCTGCAATCGTTTTCCTGAAATTCTGCCCGCTTTCAAGTCCCCTTCGCAGGCTTACTTCAATATACTTTTGGAAGATAGCTGTCATTTATAATTCTGTAGATTTGTGAATTACAGTGCCCCTGAGCTCCTTTCTTCACCTCGCTTTCTTGTGAGCTGGGCACAAAACCGCAGGATTGCTTCAGGCCCTAATCTGTTTCCAGCAGGTCACACTGAGCCTTTGTTTAATTCCCCTTCCTGGTGGGCAATGAGCGTTACATTTGCCCGTGCAGACACCTACAGCTAGTCTCTCATTGGTTCTCCCTATTCCTGTTCATCTTGCACAGAAATTGCAAGCTGTGCCAAAGAGGAGGTTAAAGGCACTGACTCTCCAAGCGGGGAGAGTGTTAGTAAAGCATCTGGAATGTTGAACCCGAGGACCAGGATACGAAAACTGAGATGCATTTTAAATCGTTTCCCAATCACACGGTGGACGATACTCTGGGTTTCCCATGCATGTTTTAGCTGGAGGAAGAATCCCTTGAACCTGGAGAGTTGGGACCCATGGAATGGGTACCATGCAGTATGACTTCAAAGGGTCTGCATTTGCTCACCGAAACTCACCAATGCTATCAGCCTGATGTGTCCAGCCTTATGTCTCAACCAGCTCTGGGTGTAGATGTGTTAAATCCCGGTTGCATCACATGCCCTGAGTGAATTATTTAAGAATTGCTCTCTATTTCACTGTCTTTGTGTTTTGTTTTCGAAATTTATTTTGATAATGGGATTTATCGGATTTTCACTGCTGCGTTTCGGCCGCTGTACACACGCTTGATTCTCTTACGGAGACATATATATCCATGGGTTTTAAGATTCTTCCTAGTCAGGTATATTCCTAGGCGTTGAATATGTGGTGTTGAGTCCATTTCGTTGAGCAAGGAGTAGGTCTTGTCTATTACATATTTGGCTTATGGAATGTTATCTGTGCTAATTTCAGTCTCTGGTTTTATGCAGCACCCCAAGGCACCTTTCCCCATAAGAAAGCACTAGTTGGTTTTCTAAATTTGAGACCCTGTTCTGTTTTGTAATTCATTTCATGTGTAGTCAACTTTACATTCCGTGTATTAGTGATATCTTATGATGTTTCTTTTTCTGTGTGACGTAGTTCACGTAGAATCACCGTACCTGCATCCACTCACAATGCTGCTATGGGCCTGATGACACAGATTTCATTGCTGAGTGATATTGCATTGTACGTACGTGCCACAACTTCTTTATCCATTATTTGCTTTCTGGGATATTTACCTGATACTGTAGACGAGCTTCTTGTGAACACAGCCGTCCCAAATATTGGGGTGGCTGTCTGTTTTTGATTTTAATTTCCGTAAGCTATAAGACCATAAGTGGAAGTGCCATAGGCTGTGTTGCTTTGTTTCTTACGTGTTTCAGGAAACACCATACACTTCTCCAGAGTGGCTGCTGGCAATTTACATCCTGCCAATCAGCATAACAAGGCTCCCTGTTCTCCATATCCTGTCCTACCTTTCTGGATTTTACACTTTTTTCAGATGGCCCTTTTGCCCGGGGGGGCAGTGAGATTTCATTGTAGTGCAGATTTCCTTTACAGGCTTGCTTGGTTGGCCAAAAAGTGCGTATGCGTTTTTTCCTGAATATATTCAGGAAAAAACGCATACGCCCTTTTTGGCCAAGTGCATCATTGTCGACGTTGTGCCTCTTTTCCTATGCTTTCAGGGCAATTCCAGTCTACCCCTTGCAATCGTTTTCCTGAAACTCAGCCCCGCTTTCAAGTCCCGTTCGCAGGCTTACTTCAATATATTTTTGGAGGATAGCTGTCATTTATAACTCTGCAGCTTTGTGAAGTACAGTGCCCCTGAGCTCCTTTCTTCAACTCGCTTTCTTGTGAGCTGGACACAAAACCGCAGGAATGCTTCAGGCCCTAATCTGTTTCCAGCAGGGCACACTGAGCCTTTGTTTAATTCCTCTTCCTGGTGGGCAATGAGCGTTACATTTGCCCGTGCAGACACCTACAGCTAGTCTCTCATTGGTTCTCCCTATTCCTGTTCATCTTGCACAGAAATGGCAAGCTGTGCGAAACAGGAGGTTAAAGGCACTGACTCTCCAAGCGGGGAGAGTGATAGTAAAGCATCTGGAATGGTGAACCCGAGGACCAGGATACGAAAACTGAGATGCATTTTAAATTATTTCCCAATCACACGGTGGACGATACTCTGGGTTTCCCATGCATGTTTTAGCTGGAGGAAAAATCCCTTGAACCTGGAGAGTTGGGACCCATGGAATGGGTACCATGCAGTATGACTTCAAAGGGTCTGCATTTGCTCACCGAAACTCACCAATGCTATCAGCCTGAAGTGTCCAGCCTTATGTGTCAACCAGCTCTGGGTGTAGATGTGGTCAATCCCGGTTGCATCACATGCCCTGAGTGAATTATTTAAGAATTGCTCTCTATTTCACTGTCTTTGTGTTTTGTTTTCGAAATTTATTTTGATAATGGGATTTATCGGATTTTCACTGCTGCGTTTTGGCCGCTGTACACACGCTTGATTCTCTTACAGATACATATATATCCATGGGTTTTAAGATTCTTCCTAGTCAGGTATATTCCTAGGCGTTGAATATGTGGTCTTGGGTCCATTTCGTTGAGCAAGGAGTAGGTCTTGTCTATTACATATTTGGCTTATGGAAAGTTATCTGTGCTAATTTCAGTCTCTGGTTTTATGCAGCACCCGAACGCACCTTTCCCCATAAGCAAGCACTAGTTGGTTTTCTAAATTTGAGACCCTGTTCTTTTTTGTAATTCAGTTCATGTGTAGTCAAGTTTACATTCCGTGCATTAGTGATATCTTATGATGTTTCTTTTTCTGTGTGACGTAGTTCACGTAGATTCACCGTACCTGCATCCACTCACTATGCCGCTACGGGCCTGATGACACAGATTTCATTGCTGAGTGATATTGCATTGTACGTACGTGCCACAACTTCTTTATCCATTTTTTGCTTTCTGGGACATTTACCTGATACTGTAGACGAGCTTCTTGTGAACACAGCCGTCCCAAATATTGGGGTGGCTGTCTGTTTTTGATTTTAATTTCCGTAAGCTATAGGATGATAAGTAGAAGTGCCATAGTCTGTGTTGCTTTGTTTCTTACGTGTTTCAGGAAACACCATACACTTCTCCAGGGTGGCTGCTGGCAATTTACATCCTGCCAATTAGCATAACAAGGCTCCCTGTTCTCCATATCCTGTCCTACCTTTCTGGATTTTACACTTTTTTCAGATGGCCCTTTTGCCCGGGGGGGCAGTGAGATTTCATTGTAGTGCAGATTTCCTTTACAGGCTTGCTTGGTTGGCCAAAAAGGGCGTATGCGTTTTTTCCTGAATATATTCAGGAAAAAACGCATACGCCCTTTTTGGCCAAGTGCATCATTGTCGACGTTGTGCCTCTTTTCCTATGCTTTCAGGGCAATTCCAGTCTACCCCCTGCAATCGTTTTCCTCAAATTCAGCCCCGCTTTCAAGTCCCCTTCACAGGCTTACTTCAATATATTTTTGGAGGATAGCTGTCATTTATAACTCTGCAGGTTTGTGAAGTACAGTGCCCCTGAGCTCCTTTCTTCAACTCGCTTTCTTGTGAGCTGGGCACAAAACCGCAGGATTGCTTCAGGCCCTAATCTGTTTCCAGCAGGGCACACTGAGCCTTTGTTTAATTCCTCTTCCTGGTGGGCAATGAGCGTTACATTTGCCCGTGCAGACACCTACAGCTAGTCTCTCATTGGTTCTCCCTATTCCTGTTCATCTTGCACAGAAATGGCAAGCTGTGCCAAACAGGAGGTTAAAGGCACTGACTCTCCAAGCGGGGAGAGTGTTAGTAAAGCATCTGGAAGGGTGAACACGAGGACAAGGATACGAAAACTGAGATGCATTTTAAATCGTTTCCCAATCACACGGTGGACGATACTCTGGGTTTCCCATGCATGTTTTAGCTGGAGGAAGAATGCCTTGAACCTGGAGAGTTGGGACCCATGGAATGGGTACCATGCAGTATGACTTCAAAGGGTCTGCATTTGCTCACCGAAACTCACCAGTGCTATCAGCCAGAAGTGTCCAACCTTATGTCTCAAACAGCTCTGGGTGTAGATGTGGTCAATCCCGGTTGCATCACATGCCCTGAGTGAATTATTTAAGAATTGCTCTCTATTTCACTGTCTTTGTGTTTTGTTTTCGAAATTTATTTTGATAATGGGATTTATCGGATTTTCACTGCTGCATTTCCGTCGCTGTACACACGCTTGATTCTCTTACGGAGACATATATATCCATGGGTTTTAAGATTTTTCCTAGTCAGGTATATTCCTAGGCGTTGAATATGTGGTGTTGAGTCCATTTCGTTGAGCAAGGAGTAGGTCTTGTCTATTACATATTTGGCTTATGGAATGTTATCTGTGCTAATTTCAGTCTCTGTTTTTATGCAGCACCCCAACGCACCTTTCCCCATAAGCAAGCACTAGTTGGTTTTCTAAATTTGAGACCCTGTTCTGTTTTGTAATTCAGTACATGTGTAGTCAAGTTTACATTCCGTGTATTAGTGATATCTTATGATGTTTCTTTTCCTGTGTGACGTAGTTCACGTAGAATCACCGTACCTGCATCCACTTACTATGCCGCTACGGGCCTGATGACACAGATTTCATTGCTGAGTGATATTGCATTGCACGTACGTGCCACAACTTCTTTATCCATTTTTTGCTTTCTGGGATATTTACCTGATACTGTAGACGAGCTTCTTGTCAACACAGCCGTCCCAAATATTTGGGTGGCTGTCTGTTGGTGATTTTAATTTCCGTAAGCTATAGGACCATAAGTGGAAGTGCCATAGGCTGTGTTGCTTTGTTTCTTTCGTGTTTCAGGAAACACCATACACTTCTCCAGGGTGGCTGCTGGCAATTTACATCCTGCCAATCAGCATAACAAGGCTCCCTCTTCTCCATATCCTGTCCTAACTTTCTGGATTTTACACTTTTTTCAGATGGCCCTTTTGCCCGGGGGGGCAGTGAGATTTCATTGTACTGCAGATTTCCTTTACAGGCTTGCTTGGTTGGCCAAAAAGTGCGTATGCGTTTTTTCCTGAATATATTCAGGAAAAAACGCATACGCACTTTTTGGCCAAGTGCATCTTTGTCGACGTTGTGCCTCTTTTCCTATGCTTTCAGGGCAATTCCTGTCTACCCCCTGCAATCGTTTTCCTGAAATTCAGCCCCGCTTTCAAGTCCCCTTCGCAGGCTTACTTCAATATATGTTTGGAGGATAGCTGTCATTTATAACTCTGCAGGTTTGTGAAGTACAGTGCCCCTGAGCTCCTTTCTTCAACTCGCTTTCTTGTGAGCTGGGAACAAATCCACAGGATTGCTTCAGGCCCTAATCTGTTTCCAGCAGGGCACACTGTGCCTTTGTTTAATTCCTCTTCCTGGTGGGCAATGAGCGTTACATTTGCCCGTGCAGACACCTACAGCTAGTCTCTCATTGGTTCTCCCTATTCCTGTTCACCTTGCACAGAAATTGCAAGCTGTGCCAAAGAGGAGGTTAAAGGCACTGACACTCCAAGTGGGGAGAGTGGTAGTAAAGCATCTGGAATGTTGATCCCGAGGACAAGGATACGAAAACTGAGATGCATTTTAAATCGTTTCCCAATCACACGGTGGACGATACTCTGGGTTTCCCATGCATGTTTTAGCAAGAGGAAGAATGCCTTGAACCTGGGGATTTGGGACCCATGGATTGGGTACCATGCAGTATGACTTCAAAGGGTCTGCATTTGCTCACCGAAACTCACCAATGCTATCAGCCTGAAGTGTCCAGCCTTATGTGTCAACCAGCTCTGGGTGTAGATGTGGTCAATCCCGGTTGCATCACATGCCCTGAGTGAATTATTTAAGAATTGCTCTCTATTTCACTGTCTTTGTGTTTTGTTTTCGAAATTTATTTTGATAATGGGATTTATCGGATTTTCACTGCTGCATTTCCGCCGCTGTACACACGCTTGATTCTCTTACCGAGACATATATATCCATGGGTTTTAAGATTCTTCCTAGTCAGGTATATTCCTAGGCGTTGAATATGTGGTGTTGGGTCCATTTCGTTGAGCAAGGAGTAGGTCTTGTCTATTACATATTTGGCTTATGGAATGTTATCTGTGCTAATTTCAGTCTCTGGTTTTATGCAGCACCCCAACGCACCTTTCCCCATAAGCAAGCACTAGTTGGTTTTCTAAATTTGAGACCCTGTTCTGTTTTGTAATTCAGTTCATGTGTAGTCAAGTTTACATTCTGTGTATTAGTGATATCTTAGGATGTTTCTTTTTCTGTGTGACGTAGTTCACGTAGAATCACCGTACCTGCATCCACTCACTATGCCGCTACGGGCCTGATGACACAGATTTCATTGCTGTGTGATATTGCATTGCAAGTACGTGCCACAACTTCTTTATCCATTTTTTGCTTTCTGGGATATTTACCTGATACTGTAGACGAGCTTCTTGTGAACACAGCCGTCCCAAATATTGGGGTGGCTGTCTGTTTTTGATTTTAATTTTCGTAAGCTATAGGACCATAAGTGGAAGTGCCATAGGCTGTGTTGCTTTGTTTCTTACGTGTTTCAGGAAACACCATACACTTCTCCAGGGTGGCTGCTGGCAATTTACATCCTGCCAATCAGCATAACAAGGCTCCCTGTTCTCCATATCTTGTCCTAATTTTCTGGATTTTACACTTTTTTCAGATGGCTCTTTTGCCCGGGGGGGCAGTGAGATTTCATTGTACTGCAGATTTCCTTTACAGGCTTGCTTGGTTGGCCAAAAAGTGCGTATGCGTTTTTTCCTGAATATATTCAGGAAAAAACGCATACGCACTTTTTGGCCAAGTGCATCTTTGTCGACGTTGTGCCTCTTTTCCTATGCTTTCAGGGCAATTCCTGTCTACCCCCTGCAATCGTTTTCCTGAAATTCAGCCCCGCTTTCAAGTCCCCTTCGCAGGCTTACTTCAATATATGTTTGGAGGATAGCTGTCATTTATAACTCTGCAGGTTTGTGAAGTACAGTGCCCCTGAGCTCCTTTCTTCAACTCGCTTTCTTGTGAGCTGGGCACAAATCCACAGGATTGCTTCAGGCCCTAATCTGTTTCCAGCAGGGCACACTGTGCCTTTGTTTAATTCCTCTTCCTGGTGGGCAATGAGCGTTACATTTGCCCGTGCAGACACCTACAGCTAGTCTCTCATTGGTTCTCCCTATTCCTGTTCACCTTGCACAGAAATTGCAAGCTGTGCCAAAGAGGAGGTTAAAGGCACTGACACTCCAAGTGGGGAGAGTGGTAGTAAAGCATCTGGAATGTTGATCCCGAGGACAAGGATACGAAAACTGAGATGCATTTTAAATCGTTTCCCAATCACACGGTGGACGATACTCTGGGTTTCCCATGCATGTTTTAGCTGGAGGAAGAATCTCTTGAACCTGGAGAGTTGGGACCCATGGAATGGGTACCATGCAGTATGACTTCAAAGGGTCTGCATTTGCTCACCGAAACTCACCAATGCTATCAGCCTGAAGTGTCCAGCCTTATGTCTCAACCAGCTCTGGGTGTAGATGTGGTCAATCCCGGTTGCATCACATGCCCTGAGTGAATTATTTAAGAATTGCTCTCTATTTCACTGTCTTTGTGTTTTGTTTTCGAAATTTATTTTGATAATGGGATTTATCGGATTTTCACTGCTGCGTTTCGGCCGCTGTACACACGCTTGATTCTCTTACGGAGACATATATATCCATGGGTTTTAAGATTCATCCTAGTCAGGTATATTCCTAGGCGTTGAATATGTGGTGTTGGGTCCATTTCGTTGAACAAGGAGTAGGTCTTGTCTATTACATATTTGGCTTATGGAAAGTTATCTGTGCTAATTTCAGTCTCTGGTTTTATGCAGCACCCCAAGGCAACTTTCCCCATAAGCAAGCACTAGTTGGTTTCCTAAATTTGAAACCCTGTTCTTTTTTGTAATTCAGTTCATGTGTAGTCAAGTTTACATTCCGTGTATTAGTGATATCTTATGATGTTTCTTTTTCTGTGTGACGTAGTTCACGTAGAATCACCGTACCTGCATCCACTCACTATGCCGCTACGGGCCTGATGACACAGATTTCATTGCTGAGTGATATTGCATTGCATGTACGTGCCACAACTTCTTTATCCATTTTTTGCTTTCTGGGATATTTACCTGGTACTGTAGACGAGCTTCTTGGGAACACAGCCGTCCCAAACTTTGGGATGGCTCTCTGTTTTTGATTTTAATTTCTCTAAGTAATAGGACCATAAGTGCAATTGCCATAGGCTGTGTTGCTTTATTTCTTACGTGTTTCAGGAAACACCATACACTTCTCCAGGGTGGCTGTTGGCAATTTACATCCTGCCAATCAGCATAACAAGGCTCCCTCTTCTCCATATCCTGTCCTACCTTTCTGGATTTTACTCTTTTTTCAGATGGCCCTCTTGCCCGGGGGGCAGTGAGACTTCATTGTAGTGCAGATTTCCATTACAGGCTTGCTTGGTTGGCCAAAAAGGGCGTATGCGTTTTTTCCTGAATATATTCAGGAAAAAACGCATACGCCCTTTTTGGCCAAGTGCATCATTGTCGATGTTGTGCCTCTTTTCCTATGCTTTCAGGGCAATTCCAGTCTACCCCCTGCAATCGTTTTCCTGAAATTCTGCCCCGCTTTCAAGACCCCTACGCAGGCTTACTTCAGTATACTTTTGGAAGATAGCTGTCATTTATAACTCTGCAGGTTTGTGAATTACAGTGTCCCTGAGCTCCTTTCTTCAACTCGCTTTCTTGTGAGCTGGGCACAAAACCGCAGGATTGCTTCAGGCCCTAATCTGTTTCCAGCAGGGCACACTGAGCCTTTGTTTAATTCCTCTTCCTGGTGGGCAATGAGCGTTACATTTGCCCGTGCAGACACCTACAGCTAGTCTCTCATTGGTTCTCCCTATTCCTGTTCATCTTGCACAGAAATTGCAAGCTGTGCCAAAGAGGAGGTTAAAGACACTGACTCTCCAAGCGGGGAGAGTGTTAGTAAAGCATCTGGAATGGTGAACCCGAGGACCAGGATACGAAAACTGAGATGCATTTTAAATCGTTTCCCAATCACACGGTGGACGATACTCTGGGTTTCCCATGCATGTTTTAGCTGGAGGAAGAATCCCTTGAACCTGAAGAGTTGGGACCCATGGAATAGGTACCATGCAGTATGACTTCAAAGGGTCTGCATTTGCTCACCGAAACTCACCAATGCTATTAGCCTGAAGTGTCCAGCCTTATGTCTCAATCAGCTCTGGGTGTAGATGTGGTCAATCCCGGTTGCATCACATGCCCTGAGTGAATTATTTAAGAATTGCTCTCTATTTCACTGTCTTTGTGTTTTGTTTTCGAAATTTATTTTGATAATGGGATTTATCGGATTTTCACTGCTGCGTATCGGCCGCTGTACACACGCTTGATTCTCTTACGGAGACATATAAATCCATGGGTTTTAAGATTCTTCCTAGTCAGGTATATTCCTGGGGCGTTGAATATGTGGTGTTGAGTCCATTTCGTTGAGCAAGGAGTAGGTCTTGTCTATTACATATTTGGCTTATGGAAAGTTATCTGTGCTAATTTCAGTCTCTGGTTTTATGCAGCATCCCAACGCACATTTCCCCATAAGCAAGCACTAGTTGGTTTTCAAAATTTGAGACCCTGTTCTGTTTTGTAATTCAGTTCATGTGTAGTTAAATTTACATTCCGTGTATTAGTGATATCTTATGATGTTTCTTTTTCTGTGTGACGTAGTTCACGTAGAATCACCGTACCTGCATCCACTCACTATGCTGCTACGGGCCTGATGACACAGATTTCATTGCTGAGTGATATTGCATTGTACGTACGTGCCACAACTTCTTTATCCATTTTTTGCTTTCTGGGATATTTACCTGATACTGTAGACGAGCTTCTTGTGAACACATCCGTCCCAAATATTGGGGTGGCTGTCTGTTTTTGATTTTAATTTCCGTAAGCTATAGGACCATAAGTGGAAGTGCCATAGGCTGTGTTGCTCTGTTTCTTATGTGTTTCAGTAAACACCATACACTTCTCCAGGGTGGCTGCTGGCAATTTACATCCTGCCAATCAGCATAACAAGGCTCCCTGTTCTCCATATCCTGTCCTACCTTTCTGGATTTTACACTTTTTTCAGATGGCCCTTTTGCCCGGGGGGGCAGTGAGATTTCATTGTAGTGCAGATTTCTTTAACAGGCTTGCTTGGTTGGCCAAAAAGGGCGTATGCGTTTTTTCCTGAATATATTCAGGAAAAAACACATACGCCCTTTTTGGCCAAGTGCATCATTGTTGATGTTGTGCCTCTTTTCCTATGCTTTCAGGGCAATTCCAGTCTACCCCCTGCAATCCTTTTCCTGAAATTCAGCCCCGCTTTCAAGTCCCCTTCGCAGGCTTACTTCAATATATTTTTGGATGATAGCTGTCATTTATAACTCTGCAGGTTTGTGAAGTACAGTGCCCCTGAGCTCCTTTCTTTAACTCGCTTTCTTGTGAGCTGCGCACAAAACCGCAGGATTGCTTCAGGCCCTAATCTGTTTCCAGCAGGGCACACTGAGCCTTTGTTTAATTCCTCTTCCTGGTGGGCAATGAGTGTTACATTTGCCCGTGCAGACACCTACAGCTAGTCTCTCATTGGTTCTCCCTATTCCTGTTCATCTTGCACAGAAATGGCAAGCTGTGCCAAACAGGAGGTTAAAGGCACTGACTCTCCAAGCGGGGAGAGTGTTAGTAAAGCATCTGGAATGGTGAACCCGAGGACCAGGAAACGAAAATTGAGATGCATTTTAAATCGTTTCCCAATCACACGGTGGACGATACTCTGGGTTTCCCATGCATGTTTTAGCTGGAGGAAGAATCCCTTGAACCTGGAGAGTTGGGACCCATGGAATGGGTACCATGCAGTATGACTTCAAAGGGTCTGCATTTGCTCACCGAAACTCACCAATGCTATCAGCCTGAAGTGTCCAGCCTTATGTCTCAACCAGCTCTGGGTGTAGATGTGGTAAATCCCGGTTGCATCACATGCCCTGAGTGAATTAGTTAAGAATTGCTCTCTATTTCACTGTCTTTGTGTTTTGTTTTCGAAATTTATTTTGATAATGGGATTTATCGGATTTTCACTGCTGCATTTATGCCGCTGTACACACGCTTGATTCTCTTACGGAGACATATATATCCATGGGTTTTAAGATTCTTCCTAGTCAGGTATATTCCTAGGCGTTGAATATGTGGTGTTGAGTCCATTTCGTTGAGCAAGGAGTAGGTCTTGTCTATTACATATTTGGCTTATGGAAAGTTATCTGTGCTAATTTCAGTCTCTGGTTTTATGCAGCACCCCAAGGCACCTTTCCCCATAAGCAAGCACTAGTTGGTTTTCTAAATTTGACACCCTGTTCTTTTTTGTAATTCAGTTCATGTGTAGTCAAGTTTACATTCCGTGTATTAGTGATATCTTATGATGTTTCTTTTTCTGTGTGACGTAGTTCATGTAGAATCACCGTACCTGCATCCACTCACTATGCCGCTACGGGCCTGATGACACAGATTTCATTGCTGAGTTATATTGCATTGCACGTACGTGCCACAACTTCTTTATCCATTTTTTGCTTTCTGGGACATTTACCTGATACTGTAGACGAGCTTCTTGTGAACACAGCCGTCCCAAATATTGGGGTGGCTGTCTGTTTTTGATTTTAATTTCCGTAAGCTATAGGACCATAAGTGGAAGTGCCATAGGCTGTGTTGCTCTGTTTCTTATGTGTTTCAGTAAACACCATACACTTCTCCAGGGTGGCTGCTGGCAATTTACATCCTGCCAATCAGCATAACAAGGCTCCCTGTTCTCCATATCCTGTCCTACCTTTCTGGATTTTACACTTTTTTCAGATGGCCCTTTTGCCCGGGGGGGCAGTGAGATTTCATTGTAGTGCAGATTTCTTTAACAGGCTTGCTTGGTTGGCCAAAAAGGGCGTATGCGTTTTTTCCTGAATATATTCAGGAAAAAACACATACGCCCTTTTTGGCCAAGTGCATCATTGTTGATGTTGTGCCTCTTTTCCTATGCTTTCAGGGCAATTCCAGTCTACCCCCTGCAATCGTTTTCCTGAAATTCAGCCCCGCTTTCAAGTCCCCTTCGCAGGCTTACTTCAATATATTTTTGGATAATAGCTGTCATTTATAACTCTGCAGGTTTGTGAAGTACAGTGCCCCTGAGCTCCTTTCTTTAACTCGCTTTCTTGTGAGCTGCGCACAAAACCGCAGGATTGCTTCAGGCCCTAATCTGTTTCCAGCAGGGCACACTGAGCCTTTGTTTAATTCCTCTTCCTGGTGGGCAATGAGCGTTACATTTGCCCGTGCAGACACCTACAGCTAGTCTCTCATTGGTTCTCCCTATTCCTGTTCATCTTGCACAGAAATGGCAAGCTGTGCCAAACAGGAGGTTAAAGGCACTGACTCTCCAAGCGGGGAGAGTGTTAGTAAAGCATCTGGAATGGTGAACCCGAGGACCAGGAAACGAAAATTGAGATGCATTTTAAATCGTTTCCCAATCACACGGTGGACGATACTCTGGGTTTCCCATGCATGTTTTAGCTGGAGGAAGAATCCCTTGAACCTGGAGAGTTGGGACCCATGGAATGGGTACCATGCAGTATGACTTCAAAGGGTCTGCATTTGCTCACCGAAACTCACCAATGCTATCAGCCTGAAGTGTCCAGCCTTATGTCTCAACCAGCTCTGGGTGTAGATGTGGTAAATCCCGGTTGCATCACATGCCCTGAGTGAATTAGTTAAGAATTGCTCTCTATTTCACTGTCTCTGTGTTTTGTTTTCGAAATTTATTTTGATAATGGGATTTATCGGATTTTCACTGCTGCGTTTTGGCCGCTGTACACACGCTTGATTCTCTTACGGAGACATATATATCCATGGGTTTTAAGATTCTTCCTAGTCAGGTATATTCCTAGGCGTTGAATATGTGGTGTTGGGTCCATTTCGTTGAGCAAGGAGTAGGTCTTGTCTATTACATATTTGGCTTATGGAAAGTTATCTGTGCTAATTTCAGTCTCTGGTTTTATGCAGCACCCCAAGGCACCTTTCCCCATAAGCAAGCACTAGTTGGTTTTCTAAATTTGACACCCTGTTCTTTTTTGTAATTCAGTTCATGTGTAGTCAAGTTTACATTCCGTGTATTAGTGATATCTTATGATGTTTCTTTTTCTGTGTGACGTAGTTCATGTAGAATCACCGTACCTGCATCCACTCACTATGCCGCTACGGGCCTGATGACACAGATTTCATTGCTGAGTTATATTGCATTGCACGTACGTGCCACAACTTCTTTATCCATTTTTTGCTTTCTGGGACATTTACCTGATACTGTAGACGAGCTTCTTGTGAACACAGCCGTCCCAAATATTGGGGTGGCTGTCTGTTTTTGATTTTAATTTCCGTAAGCTATAAGACCATAAGTGGAAGTGCCATAGGCTGTGTTGCTTTGTTTCTTACGTGTTTCAGGAAACACCATACACTTCTCCAGGGTGGCTGCTGGCAATTTACATCCTGCCAATCAGCATAACAAGGCTCCCTGTTCTCCATATCCTGTCCTACCTTTCTGGATTTTACACTTTTTCAGATGGCCCTCTTGCCCGAGGGGCAGTGAGACTTCATTTTAGTGCAGATTTCCTTTACAGGCTTGCTTGGTTGGCCAAAAAGGGCGTATGCATTTTTTCCTGCATATATTCAGGAAAAAACGTATACGCACTTTTTGGCCAAGTGCATCATTGTCGACGTTGTGCCTCTTTTCCTATGCTTTCAGGGCTATTCCAGTCTACCCCCTGCAATCGTTTTCCTGAAATTCTGCCCGCTTTCAAGTCCCCTTCGCAGGCTTACTTCAATATACTTTTGGAAGATAGCTGTCATTTATAATTCTGTAGATTTGTGAATTACAGTGCCCCTGAGCTCCTTTCTTCACCTCGCTTTCTTGTGAGCTGGGCACAAAACCGCAGGATTACTTCAGGCCCTAATCTGTTTCCAGCAGGTCACACTGAGCCTTTGTTTAATTCCCCTTCCTGGTGGGCAATGAGCGTTACATTTGCCCGTGCAGACACCTACAGCTAGTCTCTCATTGGTTCTCCCTATTCCTGTTCATCTTGCACAGAAATTGCAAGCTGTGCCAAAGAGGAGGTTAAAGGCACTGACTCTCCAAGCGGGGAGAGTGTTAGTAAAGCATCTGGAATGTTGAACCCGAGGACCAGGATACGAAAACTGAGATGCATTTTAAATCGTTTCCCAATCACACGGTGGACGATACTCTGGGTTTCCCATGCATGTTTTAGCTGGAGGAAGAATCCCTTGAACCTGGAGAGTTGGGACCCATGGAATGGGTACCATGCAGTATGACTTCAAAGGGTCTGCATTTGCTCACCGAAACTCACCAATGCTATCAGCCTGATGTGTCCAGCCTTATGTCTCAACCAGCTCTGGGTGTAGATGTGTTAAATCCCGGTTGCATCACATGCCCTGAGTGAATTATTTAAGAATTGCTCTCTATTTCACTGTCTTTGTGTTTTGTTTTCGAAATTTATTTTGATAATGGGATTTATCGGATTTTCACTGCTGCGTTTCGGCCGCTGTACACACGCTTGATTCTCTTACGGAGACATATATATCCATGGGTTTTAAGATTCTTCCTAGTCAGGTATATTCCTAGGCGTTGAATATGTGGTGTTGAGTCCATTTCGTTGAGCAAGGAGTAGGTCTTGTCTATTACATATTTGGCTTATGGAATGTTATCTGTGCTAATTTCAGTCTCTGGTTTTATGCAGCACCCCAAGGCACCTTTCCCCATAAGCAAGCACTAGTTGGTTTTCTAAATTTGACACCCTGTTCTTTTTTGTAATTCAGTTCATGTGTAGTCAAGTTTACATTCCGTGTATTAGTGATATCTTATGATGTTTCTTTTTCTGTGTGACGTAGTTCACGTAGAATCACCGTACCTGCATCCACTCACTATGCTGCTACGGGCCTGATGACACAGATTTCATTGCTGAGTGATATTGCATTGTACGTACGTGCCACAACTTCTTTATCCATTTTTTGCTTTCTGGGATATTTACCTGATACTGTAGACGAGCTTCTTGTGAACACATCCGTCCCAAATATTGGGGTGGCTGTCTGTTTTTGATTTTAATTTCCGTAAGCTATAGGACCATAAGTGGAAGTGCCATAGGCTGTGTTGCTCTGTTTCTTATGTGTTTCAGTAAACACCATACACTTCTCCAGGGTGGCTGCTGGCAATTTACATCCTGCCAATCAGCATAACAAGGCTCCCTGTTCTCCATATCCTGTCCTACCTTTCTGGATTTTACACTTTTTTCAGATGGCCCTTTTGCCCGGGGGGGCAGTGAGATTTCATTTTAGTGCAGATTTCTTTAACAGGCTTGCTTGGTTGGCCAAAAAGGGCGTATGCGTTTTTTCCTGAATATATTCAGGAAAAAACACATACGCCCTTTTTGGCCAAGTGCATCATTGTTGATGTTGTGCCTCTTTTCCTATGCTTTCAGGGCAATTCCAGTCTACCCCCTGCAATCGTTTTCCTGAAATTCAGCCCCGCTTTCAAGTCCCCTTCGCAGGCTTACTTCAATATATTTTTGGATGATAGCTGTCATTTATAACTCTGCAGGTTTGTGAAGTACAGTGCCCCTGAGCTCCTTTCTTTAACTCGCTTTCTTGTGAGCTGCGCACAAAACCGCAGGATTGCTTCAGGCCCTAATCTGTTTCCAGCAGGGCACACTGAGCCTTTGTTTAATTCCTCTTCCTGGTGGGCAATGAGTGTTACATTTGCCCGTGCAGACACCTACAGCTAGTCTCTCATTGGTTCTCCCTATTCCTGTTCATCTTGCACAGAAATGGCAAGCTGTGCCAAACAGGAGGTTAAAGGCACTGACTCTCCAAGCGGGGAGAGTGTTAGTAAAGCATCTGGAATGGTGAACCCGAGGACCAGGAAACGAAAATTTAGATGCATTTTAAATCGTTTCCCAATCACACGGTGGACGATACTCTGGGTTTCCCATGCATGTTTTAGCTGGAGGAAGAATCCCTTGAACCTGGAGAGTTGGGACCCATGGAATGGGTACCATGCAGTATGACTTCAAAGGGTCTGCATTTGCTCACCGAAACTCACCAATGCTATCAGCCTGAAGTGTCCAGCCTTATGTCTCAACCAGCTCTGGGTGTAGATGTGGTAAATCCCGGTTGCATCACATGCCCTGAGTGAATTAGTTAAGAATTGCTCTCTATTTCACTGTCTTTGTGTTTTGTTTTCGAAATTTATTTTGATAATGGGATTTATCGGATTTTCACTGCTGCATTTATGCCGCTGTACACACGCTTGATTCTCTTACGGAGACATATATATCCATGGGTTTTAAGATTCTTCCTAGTCAGGTATATTCCTAGGCGTTGAATATGTGGTGTTGAGTCCATTTCGTTGAGCAAGGAGTAGGTCTTGTCTATTACATATTTGGCTTATGGAAAGTTATCTGTGCTAATTTCAGTCTCTGGTTTTATGCAGCACCCCAAGGCACCTTTCCCCATAAGCAAGCACTAGTTGGTTTTCTAAATTTGACACCCTGTTCTTTTTTGTAATTCAGTTCATGTGTAGTCAAGTTTACATTCCGTGTATTAGTGATATCTTATGATGTTTCTTTTTCTGTGTGACGTAGTTCATGTAGAATCACCGTACCTGCATCCACTCACTATGCCGCTACGGGCCTGATGACACAGATTTCATTGCTGAGTTATATTGCATTGCACGTACGTGCCACAACTTCTTTATCCATTTTTTGCTTTCTGGGACATTTACCTGATACTGTAGACGAGCTTCTTGTGAACACAGCCGTCCCAAATATTGGGGTGGCTGTCTGTTTTTGATTTTAATTTCCGTAAGCTATAGGACCATAAGTGGAAGTGCCATAGGCTGTGTTGCTCTGTTTCTTATGTGTTTCAGTAAACACCATACACTTCTCCAGGGTGGCTGCTGGCAATTTACATCCTGCCAATCAGCATAACAAGGCTCCCTGTTCTCCATATCCTGTCCTACCTTTCTGGATTTTACACTTTTTTCAGATGGCCCTTTTGCCCGGGGGGGCAGTGAGATTTCATTGTAGTGCAGATTTCTTTAACAGGCTTGCTTGGTTGGCCAAAAAGGGCGTATGCGTTTTTTCCTGAATATATTCAGGAAAAAACACATACGCCCTTTTTGGCCAAGTGCATCATTGTTGATGTTGTGCCTCTTTTCCTATGCTTTCAGGGCAATTCCAGTCTACCCCCTGCAATCGTTTTCCTGAAATTCAGCCCCGCTTTCAAGTCCCCTTCGCAGGCTTACTTCAATATATTTTTGGATAATAGCTGTCATTTATAACTCTGCAGGTTTGTGAAGTACAGTGCCCCTGAGCTCCTTTCTTTAACTCGCTTTCTTGTGAGCTGCGCACAAAACCGCAGGATTGCTTCAGGCCCTAATCTGTTTCCAGCAGGGCACACTGAGCCTTTGTTTAATTCCTCTTCCTGGTGGGCAATGAGTGTTACATTTGCCCGTGCAGACACCTACAGCTAGTCTCTCATTGGTTCTCCCTATTCCTGTTCATCTTGCACAGAAATGGCAAGCTGTGCCAAACAGGAGGTTAAAGGCACTGACTCTCCAAGCGGGGAGAGTGTTAGTAAAGCATCTGGAATGCTGAACCCGAGGACCAGGAAACGAAAATTGAGATGCATTTTAAATCGTTTCCCAATCACACGGTGGACGATACTCTGGGTTTCCCATGCATGTTTTAGCTGGAGGAAGAATCCCTTGAACCTGGAGAGTTGGGACCCATGGAATGGGTACCATGCAGTATGACTTCAAAGGGTCTGCATTTGCTCACCGAAACTCACCAATGCTATCAGCCTGAAGTGTCCAGCCTTATGTCTCAACCAGCTCTGGGTGTAGATGTGGTAAATCCCGGTTGCATCACATGCCCTGAGTGAATTAGTTAAGAATTGCTCTCTATTTCACTGTCTCTGTGTTTTGTTTTCGAAATTTATTTTGATAATGGGATTTATCGGATTTTCACTGCTGCGTTTTGGCCGCTGTACACACGCTTGATTCTCTTACGGAGACATATATATCCATGGGTTTTAAGATTCTTCCTAGTCAGGTATATTCCTAGGCGTTGAATATGTGGTGTTGGGTCCATTTCGTTGAGCAAGGAGTAGGTCTTGTCTATTACATATTTGGCTTATGGAAAGTTATCTGTGCTAATTTCAGTCTCTGGTTTTATGCAGCACCCCAAGGCACCTTTCCCCATAAGCAAGCACTAGTTGGTTTTCTAAATTTGACACCCTGTTCTTTTTTGTAATTCAGTTCATGTGTAGTCAAGTTTACATTCCGTGTATTAGTGATATCTTATGATGTTTCTTTTTCTGTGTGACGTAGTTCATGTAGAATCACCGTACCTGCATCCACTCACTATGCCGCTACGGGCCTGATGACACAGATTTCATTGCTGAGTTATATTGCATTGCACGTACGTGCCACAACTTCTTTATCCATTTTTTGCTTTCTGGGACATTTACCTGATACTGTAGACGAGCTTCTTGTGAACACAGCCGTCCCAAATATTGGGGTGGCTGTCTGTTTTTGATTTTAATTTCTGTAAGCTATAGGACCATAAGTGGAAGTGCCATAGGCTGTGTTGCTTTGTTTCTTACGTGTTTCAGGAAACACCATACACTTCTCAAGGGTGGCTGCTGGCAATTTACATCCTGCCAATCAGCATAACAAGGCTCCCTGTTCTCCATATCCTGTCCTACCTTTCTGGATTTTACACTTTTTCAGATGGCCCTCTTGCCCGAGGGGCAGTGAGACTTCAATTTAGTGCAGATTTCCTTTACAGGCTTGCTTGGTTGGCCAAAAAGGGCGTATGCATTTTTTCCTGCATATATTCAGGAAAAAACGTATATGCACTTTTTGGCCAAGTGCATCATTGTCGACGTTGTGCCTCTTTTCCTATGCTTTCAGGGCTATTCCAGTCTACCCCCTGCAATCGTTTTCCTGAAATTCTGCCCGCTTTCAAGTCCCCTTCGCAGGCTTACTTCAATATACTTTTGGAAGATAGCTGTCATTTATAATTCTGTAGATTTGTGAATTACAGTGCCCCTGAGCTCCTTTCTTCACCTCGCTTTCTTGTGAGCTGGGCACAAAACCGCAGGATTGCTTCAGGCCCTAATCTGTTTCCAGCAGGTCACACTGAGCCTTTGTTTAATTCCCCTTCCTGGTGGGCAATGAGCGTTACATTTGCCCGTGCAGACACCTACAGCTAGTCTCTCATTGGTTCTCCCTATTCCTGTTCATCTTGCACAGAAATTGCAAGCTGTGCCAAAGAGGAGGTTAAAGGCACTGACTCTCCAAGCGGGGAGAGTGTTAGTAAAGCATCTGGAATGTTGAACCCGAGGACCAGGATACGAAAACTGAGATGCATTTTAAATCGTTTCCCAATCACACGGTGGACGATACTCTGGGTTTCCCATGCATGTTTTAGCTGGAGGAAGAATCCCTTGAACCTGGAGAGTTGGGACCCATGGAATGGGTACCATGCAGTATGACTTCAAAGGGTCTGCATTTGCTCACCGAAACTCACCAATGCTATCAGCCTGATGTGTCCAGCCTTATGTCTCAACCAGCTCTGGGTGTAGATGTGTTAAATCCCGGTTGCATCACATGCCCTGAGTGAATTATTTAAGAATTGCTCTCTATTTCACTGTCTTTGTGTTTTGTTTTCGAAATTTATTTTGATAATGGGATTTATCGGATTTTCACTGCTGCGTTTCGGCCGCTGTACACACGCTTGATTCTCTTACGGAGACATATATATCCATGGGTTTTAAGATTCTTCCTAGTCAGGTATATTCCTAGGCGTTGAATATGTGGTGTTGAGTCCATTTCGTTGAGCAAGGAGTAGGTCTTGTCTATTACATATTTGGCTTATGGAATGTTATCTGTGCTAATTTCAGTCTCTGGTTTTATGCAGCACCCCAAGGCACCTTTCCCCATAAGAAAGCACTAGTTGGTTTTCTAAATTTGAGACCCTGTTCTGTTTTGTAATTCATTTCATGTGTAGTCAAGTTTACATTCCGTGTATTAGTGATATCTTATGATGTTTCTTTTTCTGTGTGACGTAGTTCACGTAGAATCACCGTACCTGCATCCACTCACAATGCTGCTACGGGCCTGATGACACAGATTTCATTGCTGAGTGATATTGCATTGTACGTACGTGCCACAACTTCTTTATCCATTATTTGCTTTCTGGGATATTTACCTGATACTGTAGACGAGCTTCTTGTGAACACAGCCGTCCCAAATATTGGGGTGGCTGTCTGTTTTTGATTTTAATTTCCGTAAGCTATAAGACCATAAGTGGAAGTGCCATAGGCTGTGTTGCTTTGTTTCTTACGTGTTTCAGGAAACACCATACACTTCTCCAGGGTGGCTGCTGGCAATTTACATCCTGCCAATCAGCATAACAAGGCTCCCTGTTCTCCATATCCTGTCCTACCTTTCTGGATTTTACACTTTTTCAGATGGCCCTCTTGCCCGAGGGGCAGTGAGACTTCATTTTAGTGCAGATTTCCTTTACAGGCTTGCTTGGTTGGCCAAAAAGGGCGTATGCATTTTTTCCTGCATATATTCAGGAAAAAACGTATACGCACTTTTTGGCCAAGTGCATCATTGTCGACGTTGTGCCTCTTTTCCTATGCTTTCAGGGCTATTCCAGTCTACCCCCTGCAATCGTTTTCCTGAAATTCTGCCCGCTTTCAAGTCCCCTTCGCAGGCTTACTTCAATATACTTTTGGAAGATAGCTGTCATTTATAATTCTGTAGATTTGTGAATTACAGTGCCCCTGAGCTCCTTTCTTCACCTCGCTTTCTTGTGAGCTGGGCACAAAACCGCAGGATTGCTTCAGGCCCTAATCTGTTTCCAGCAGGTCACACTGAGCCTTTGTTTAATTCCCCTTCCTGGTGGGCAATGAGCGTTACATTTGCCCGTGCAGACACCTACAGCTAGTCTCTCATTGGTTCTCCCTATTCCTGTTCATCTTGCACAGAAATTGCAAGCTGTGCCAAAGAGGAGGTTAAAGGCACTGACTCTCCAAGCGGGGAGAGTGTTAGTAAAGCATCTGGAATGTTGAACCCGAGGACCAGGATACGAAAACTGAGATGCATTTTAAATCGTTTCCCAATCACACGGTGGACGATACTCTGGGTTTCCCATGCATGTTTTAGCTGGAGGAAGAATCCCTTGAACCTGGAGAGTTGGGACCCATGGAATGGGTACCATGCAGTATGACTTCAAAGGGTCTGCATTTGCTCACCGAAACTCACCAATGCTATCAGCCTGATGTGTCCAGCCTTATGTCTCAACCAGCTCTGGGTGTAGATGTGTTAAATCCCGGTTGCATCACATGCCCTGAGTGAATTATTTAAGAATTGCTCTCTATTTCACTGTCTTTGTGTTTTGTTTTCGAAATTTATTTTGATAATGGGATTTATCGGATTTTCACTGCTGCGTTTCGGCCGCTGTACACACGCTTGATTCTCTTATGGAGACATATATATCCATGGGTTTTAAGATTCTTCCTAGTCAGGTATATTCCTAGGCGTTGAATATGTGGTGTTGAGTCCATTTCGTTGAGCAAGGAGTAGGTCTTGTCTATTACATATTTGGCTTATGGAATGTTATCTGTGCTAATTTCAGTCTCTGGTTTTATGCAGCACCCCAAGGCACCTTTCCCCATAAGAAAGCACTAGTTGGTTTTCTAAATTTGAGACCCTGTTCTGTTTTGTAATTCATTTCATGTGTAGTCAAGTTTACATTCCGTGTATTAGTGATATCTTATGATGTTTCTTTTTCTGTGTGACGTAGTTCACGTAGAATCACCGTACCTGCATCCACTCACAATGCTGCTACGGGCCTGATGACACAGATTTCATTGCTGAGTGATATTGCATTGTACGTACGTGCCACAACTTCTTTATCCATTATTTGCTTTCTGGGATATTTACCTGATACTGTAGACGAGCTTCTTGTGAACACAGCCGTCCCAAATATTGGGGTGGCTGTCTGTTTTTGATTTTAATTTCCGTAAGCTATAAGACCATAAGTGGAAGTGCCATAGGCTGTGTTGCTTTGTTTCTTACGTGTTTCAGGAAACACCATACACTTCTCCAGGGTGGCTGCTGGCAATTTACATCCTGCCAATCAGCATAACAAGGCTCCCTGTTCTCCATATCCTGTCCTACCTTTCTGGATTTTACACTTTTTCAGATGGCCCTCTTGCCCGAGGGGCAGTGAGACTTCATTTTAGTGCAGATTTCCTTTACAGGCTTGCTTGGTTGGCCAAAAAGGGCGTATGCATTTTTTCCTGCATATATTCAGGAAAAAACGTATACGCACTTTTTGGCCAAGTGCATCATTGTCGACGTTGTGCCTCTTTTCCTATGCTTTCAGGGCTATTCCAGTCTACCCCCTGCAATCGTTTTCCTGAAATTCTGCCCGCTTTCAAGTCCCCTTCGCAGGCTTACTTCAATATACTTTTGGAAGATAGCTGTCATTTATAATTCTGTAGATTTGTGAATTACAGTGCCCCTGAGCTCCTTTCTTCACCTCGCTTTCTTGTGAGCTGGGCACAAAACCGCAGGATTGCTTCAGGCCCTAATCTGTTTCCAGCAGGTCACACTGAGCCTTTGTTTAATTCCCCTTCCTGGTGGGCAATGAGCGTTACATTTGCCCGTGCAGACACCTACAGCTAGTCTCTCATTGGTTCTCCCTATTCCTGTTCATCTTGCACAGAAATTGCAAGCTGTGCCAAAGAGGAGGTTAAAGGCACTGACTCTCCAAGCGGGGAGAGTGTTAGTAAAGCATCTGGAATGTTGAACCCGAGGACCAGGATACGAAAACTGAGATGCATTTTAAATCGTTTCCCAATCACACGGTGGACGATACTCTGGGTTTCCCATGCATGTTTTAGCTGGAGGAAGAATCCCTTGAACCTGGAGAGTTGGGACCCATGGAATGGGTACCATGCAGTATGACTTCAAAGGGTCTGCATTTGCTCACCGAAACTCACCAATGCTATCAGCCTGATGTGTCCAGCCTTATGTCTCAACCAGCTCTGGGTGTAGATGTGTTAAATCCCGGTTGCATCACATGCCCTGAGTGAATTATTTAAGAATTGCTCTCTATTTCACTGTCTTTGTGTTTTGTTTTCGAAATTTATTTTGATAATGGGATTTATCGGATTTTCACTGCTGCGTTTCGGCCGCTGTACACACGCTTGATTCTCTTATGGAGACATATATATCCATGGGTTTTAAGATTCTTCCTAGTCAGGTATATTCCTAGGCGTTGAATATGTGGTGTTGAGTCCATTTCGTTGAGCAAGGAGTAGGTCTTGTCTATTACATATTTGGCTTATGGAATGTTATCTGTGCTAATTTCAGTCTCTGGTTTTATGCAGCACCCCAAGGCACCTTTCCCCATAAGAAAGCACTAGTTGGTTTTCTAAATTTGAGACCCTGTTCTGTTTTGTAATTCATTTCATGTGTAGTCAAGTTTACATTCCGTGTATTAGTGATATCTTATGATGTTTCTTTTTCTGTGTGACGTAGTTCACGTAGAATCACCGTACCTGCATCCACTCACAATGCTGCTACGGGCCTGATGACACAGATTTCATTGCTGAGTGATATTGCATTGTACGTACGTGCCACAACTTCTTTATCCATTATTTGCTTTCTGGGATATTTACCTGATACTGTAGACGAGCTTCTTGTGAACACAGCCGTCCCAAATATTGGGGTGGCTGTCTGTTTTTGATTTTAATTTCCGTAAGCTATAAGACCATAAGTGGAAGTGCCATAGGCTGTGTTGCTTTGTTTCTTACGTGTTTCAGGAAACACCATACACTTCTCCAGGGTGGCTGCTGGCAATTTACATCCTGCCAATCAGCATAACAAGGCTCCCTGTTCTCCATATCCTGTCCTACCTTTCTGGATTTTACACTTTTTCAGATGGCCCTCTTGCCCGAGGGGCAGTGAGACTTCATTTTAGTGCAGATTTCCTTTACAGGCTTGCTTGGTTGGCCAAAAAGGGCGTATGCATTTTTTCCTGCATATATTCAGGAAAAAACGTATACGCACTTTTTGGCCAAGTGCATCATTGTCGACGTTGTGCCTCTTTTCCTATGCTTTCAGGGCTATTCCAGTCTACCCCCTGCAATCGTTTTCCTGAAATTCTGCCCGCTTTCAAGTCCCCTTCGCAGGCTTACTTCAATATACTTTTGGAAGATAGCTGTCATTTATAATTCTGTAGATTTGTGAATTACAGTGCCCCTGAGCTCCTTTCTTCACCTCGCTTTCTTGTGAGCTGGGCACAAAACCGCAGGATTACTTCAGGCCCTAATCTGTTTCCAGCAGGTCACACTGAGCCTTTGTTTAATTCCCCTTCCTGGTGGGCAATGAGCGTTACATTTGCCCGTGCAGACACCTACAGCTAGTCTCTCATTGGTTCTCCCTATTCCTGTTCATCTTGCACAGAAATTGCAAGCTGTGCCAAAGAGGAGGTTAAAGGCACTGACTCTCCAAGCGGGGAGAGTGTTAGTAAAGCATCTGGAATGTTGAACCCGAGGACCAGGATACGAAAACTGAGATGCATTTTAAATCGTTTCCCAATCACACGGTGGACGATACTCTGGGTTTCCCATGCATGTTTTAGCTGGAGGAAGAATCCCTTGAACCTGGAGAGTTGGGACCCATGGAATGGGTACCATGCAGTATGACTTCAAAGGGTCTGCATTTGCTCACCGAAACTCACCAATGCTATCAGCCTGATGTGTCCAGCCTTATGTCTCAACCAGCTCTGGGTGTAGATGTGTTAAATCCCGGTTGCATCACATGCCCTGAGTGAATTATTTAAGAATTGCTCTCTATTTCACTGTCTTTGTGTTTTGTTTTCGAAATTTATTTTGATAATGGGATTTATCGGATTTTCACTGCTGCGTTTCGGCCGCTGTACACACGCTTGATTCTCTTACGGAGACATATATATCCATGGGTTTTAAGATTCTTCCTAGTCAGGTATATTCCTAGGCGTTGAATATGTGGTGTTGAGTCCATTTCGTTGAGCAAGGAGTAGGTCTTGTCTATTACATATTTGGCTTATGGAATGTTATCTGTGCTAATTTCAGTCTCTGGTTTTATGCAGCACCCCAAGGCACCTTTCCCCATAAGAAAGCACTAGTTGGTTTTCTAAATTTGAGACCCTGTTCTGTTTTGTAATTCATTTCATGTGTAGTCAAGTTTACATTCCGTGTATTAGTGATATCTTATGATGTTTCTTTTTCTGTGTGACGTAGTTCACGTAGAATCACCGTACCTGCATCCACTCACAATGCTGCTACGGGCCTGATGACACAGATTTCATTGCTGAGTGATATTGCATTGTACGTACGTGCCACAACTTCTTTATCCATTATTTGCTTTCTGGGATATTTACCTGATACTGTAGACGAGCTTCTTGTGAACACAGCCGTCCCAAATATTGGGGTGGCTGTCTGTTTTTGATTTTAATTTCCGTAAGCTATAAGACCATATGTTGAAGTGCCATAGGCTGTGTTGCTTTGTTTCTTACGTGTTTCAGGAAACACCATACACTTCTCCAGAGTGGCTGCTGGCAATTTACATCCTGCCAATCAGCATAACAAGGCTCCCTGTTCTCCATATCCTGTCCTACCTTTCTGGATTTTACACTTTTTTCAGATGGCCCTTTTGCCCGGGGGGGCAGTGAGATTTCATTGTAGTGCAGATTCCCTTTACAGGCTTGCTTGGTTGGCCAAAAAGGGCGTATGCGTTTTTTCCTGAATATATTCAGGAAAAAACGCATACGCCCTTTTTGGCCAAGTGCATCATTGTCCACGTTGTGCCTCTTTTCCTATGCTTTCAGGGCAATTCCAGTCTACCCCTTGCAATCGTTTTCCTGAAACTCAGCCCCGCTTTCAAGTCCCGTTCGCAGGCTTACTTCAATATATTTTTGGAGGATAGCTGTCATTTATAACTCTGCAGCTTTGTGAAGTACAGTGCCCCTGAGCTCCTTTCTTCAACTCGCTTTCTTGTGAGCTGGACACAAAACCGCAGGAATGCTTCAGGCCCTAATCTGTTTCCAGCAGGGCACACTGAGCCTTTGTTTAATTCCTCTTCCTGGTGGGCAATGAGCGTTACATTTGCCCGTGCAGACACCTACAGCTAGTCTCTCATTGGTTCTCCCTATTCCTGTTCATCTTGCACAGAAATGGCAAGCTGTGCGAAACAGGAGGTTAAAGGCACTGACTCTCCAAGCGGGGAGAGTGATAGTAAAGCATCTGGAATGGTGAACCCGAGGACCAGGATACGAAAACTGAGATGCATTTTAAATTATTTCCCAATCACACGGTGGACGATACTCTGGGTTTCCCATGCATGTTTTAGCTGGAGGAAAAATCCCTTGAACCTGGAGAGTTGGGACCCATGGAATGGGTACCATGCAGTATGACTTCAAAGGGTCTGCATTTGCTCACCGAAACTCACCAATGCTATCAGCCTGAAGTGTCCAGCCTTATGTGTCAACCAGCTCTGGGTGTAGATGTGGTCAATCCCGGTTGCATCACATGCCCTGAGTGAATTATTTAAGAATTGCTCTCTATTTCACTGTCTTTGTGTTTTGTTTTCGAAATTTATTTTGATAATGGGATTTATCGGATTTTCACTGCTGCGTTTTGGCCGCTGTACACACGCTTGATTCTCTTACAGAGACATATATATCCATGGGTTTTAAGATTCTTCCTAGTCAGGTATATTCCTAGGCGTTGAATATGTGGTGTTGGGTCCATTTCGTTGAGCAAGGAGTAGGTCTTGTCTATTACATATTTGGCTTATGGAAAGTTATCTGTGCTAATTTCAGTCTCTGGTTTTATGCAGCACCCCAACGCACCTTTCCCCATAAGCAAGCACTAGTTGGTTTTCTAAATTTGAGACCCTGTTCTTTTTTGTAATTCAGTTCATGTGTAGTCAAGTTTACATTCCATGCATTAGTGATATCTTATGATGTTTCTTTTTCTGTGTGACGTAGTTCACGTAGAATCACCGTACCTGCATCCACTCACTATGCCGCTACGGGCCTGATGACACAGATTTCATTGCTGAGTGATATTGCATTGTACGTACGTGCCACAACTTCTTTATCCATTTTTTGCTTTCTGGGATATTTACCTGATACTGTAGACGAGCTTCTTGTGAACACAGCCGTCCCAAATATTGGGGTGGCTGTCTGTTTTTGATTTTAATTTCCGTAAGCTATAGGACCATAAGTAGAAGTGCCATAGTCTGTGTTGCTTTGTTTCTTACGTGTTTCAGGAAACACCATACACTTCTCCAGGGTGGCTGCTGGCAATTTACATCCTGTTAATTAGCATAACAAGGCTCCCTGTTCTCCATATCCTGTCCTACCTTTCTGGATTTTACACTTTTTTCAGATGGCCCTTTTGCCCGGGGGGGCAGTGAGATTTCATTGTAGTGCAGATTTCCTTTACAGGCTTGCTTGGTTGGCCAAAAAGGGCGTATGCGTTTTTTCCTGAATATATTCAGGAAAAAACGCATACGCCCTTTTTGGCCAAGTGCATCATTGTCGACGTTGTGCCTCTTTTCCTATGCTTTCAGGGCAATTCCAGTCTACCCCCTGCAATCGTTTTCCTCAAATTCAGCCCCGCTTTCAAGTCCCCTTCACAGGCTTACTTCAATATATTTTTGGAGGATAGCTGTCATTTATAACTCTGCAGGTTTGTGAATTACAGTGCCCCTGAGCTCCTTTCTTCAACTCGCTTTCTTGTGAGCTGGGCACAAAACCGCAGGATTGCTTCAGGCCCTAATCTGTTTCCAGCAGGGCACACTGAGCCTTTGTTTAATTCCTCTTCCTGGTGGGCAATGAGCGTTACATTTGCCCGTGCAGACACCTACAGCTAGTCTCTCATTGGTTCTCCCTATTCCTGTTCATCTTGCACAGAAATGGCAAGCTGTGCCAAACAGGAGGTTAAAGGCACTGACTCTCCAAGCGGGGAGAGTGTTAGTAAAGCATCTGGAAGGGTGAACACGAGGACCAGGATACGAAAACTGAGATGCATTTTAAATCGTTTCCCAATCACACGGTGGACGAAACTCTGGGTTTCCCATGCATGTTTTAGCTGGAGGAAGAATGCCTTGAACCTGGAGAGTTGGGACCCATGGAATGGGTACCATGCAGTATGACTTCAAAGGGTCTGCATTTGCTCACCGAAACTCACCAGTGCTATCAGCCAGAAGTGTCCAACCTTATGTCTCAAACAGCTCTGGGTGTAGATGTGGTCAATCCCGGTTGCATCACATGCCCTGAGTGAATTATTTAAGAATTGCTCTCTATTTCACTGTCTTTGTGTTTTGTTTTCGAAATTTATTTTGATAATGGGATTTATCGGATTTTCACTGCTGCATTTCCGTCGCTGTACACACGCTTGATTCTCTTACGGAGACATATATATCCATGGGTTTTAAGATTTTTCCGAGTCAGGTATATTCCTAGGCGTTGAATATGTGGTGTTGAGTCCATTTCGTTGAGCAAGGAGTAGGTCTTGTCTATTACATATTTGGCTTATGGAATGTTATCTGTGCTAATTTCAGTCTCTGTTTTTATGCAGCACCCCAACGCACCTTTCCCCATAAGCAAGCACTAGTTGGTTTTCTAAATTTGAGACCCTGTTCTGTTTTGTAATTCAGTACATTTGTAGTCAAGTTTACATTCCGTGTATTAGTGATATCTTATGATGTTTCTTTTCCTGTGTGACGTAGTTCACGTAGAATCACCGTACCTGCATCCACTTACTATGCCGCTACGGGCCTGATGACACAGATTTCATTGCTGAGTGATATTGCATTGCACGTACGTGCCACAACTTCTTTATCCATTTTTTGCTTTCTGGGATATTTACCTGATACTGTAGACGAGCTTCTTGTCAACACAGCCGTCCCAAATATTTGGGTGGCTGTCTGTGATTTTAATTTCCGTAAGCTATAGGACCATAAGTGGAAGTGCCATAGGCTGTGTTGCTTTGTTTCTTTCGTGTTTCAGGAAACACCATACACTTCTCCAGGGTGGCTGCTGGCAATTTACATCCTGCCAATCAGCATAACAAGGCTCCCTCTTCTCCATATCCTGTCCTAACTTTCTGGATTTTACACTTTTTTCAGATGGCCCTTTTGCCTGGGGGGGCAGTGAGATTTCATTGTAGTGCAGATTTCCTTTACAGGCTTGCTTGGTTGGCCAAAAAGGGCGTATGCGTTTTTTCCTGAATATATTCAGGAAAAAACGCATACGCCCTTTTTGGCCAAGTGCATCATTGTCGACGTTCTGCCTCTTTTCCTATGCTTACAGGGCAATTCCAGTCTACCCCCTGCAATCGTTTTCCTGAAATTCTGCCCCGCTTTCAAGTCCCCTTCGCAGGCTTACTTCAATATATTTTTGGAGGATAGCTGTCATTTATAACTCTGCAGGTTTGTGAATTACAGTGCCCCTGAGCTCCTTTCTTCAAATCGCTTTCTTGTGAGCTGGGCACAAAACTGCAGGATTGCTTCAGGCCCTAATCTGTTTCCGGCAGGGCACGCTGAGCCTTTGGTTAATTCCTCTTCCTGGTGGGAAATGAGCGTTACATTTGCCCGTGCAGACACCTACAGCTAGTCTCTCATTGGTTCTCCCTATTCCTGTTCATCTTGCACAGAAATTGCAAGCTGTGCCAAACAGGAGGTTAAAGGCACTGACTCTCCAAGCGGGGAGAGTGTTAGTAAAGCATCTGGAATGGTGAACCCGAGGACCAGGATACGAAAACTGAGATGCATATTAAATCGTTTCCCAATCACACGGTGGACGATACTCTGGGTTTCCCATGCATGTTTTAGCAAGAGGAAGAATGCCTTGAACCTGGGGATTTGGGACCCATGGATTGGGTACCATGCAGTATGACTTCAAAGGGTCTGCATTTGCTCACCGAAACTCACCAATGCTATCAGCCTGAAGTGTCCAGCCTTATGTGTCAACCAGCTCTGGGTGTAGATGTGGTCAATCCCGGTTGCATCACATGCCCTGAGTGCATTATTTAAGAATTGCTCTCTATTTCACTGTCTTTGTGTTTTGTTTTCGAAATTTATTTTGATAATGGGATTTATCGGATTTTCACTGCTGCATTTCCGCCGCTGTACACACGCTTGATTCTCTTACCGAGACATATATATCCATGGGTTTTAAGATTCTTCCTAGTCAGGTATATTCCTAGGCGTTGAATATGTGGTGTTGAGTCCATTTCGTTGAGCAAGGAGTAGGTCTTGTCTATTACATATTTGGCTTATGGAATGTTATCTGTGCTAATTTCAGTCTCTGGTTTTATGCAGCACCCCAACGCACCTTTCCCCATAAGCAAGCACTAGTTGGTTTTCTAAATTTGAGACCCTGTTCTGTTTTGTAATTCAGTTCATGTGTAGTCAAGTTTACATTCTGTGTATTAGTGATATCTTAGGATGTTTCTTTTTCTGTGTGACGTAGTTCACGTAGAATCACCGTACCTGCATCCACTCACTATGCCGCTACGGGCCTGATGACACAGATTTCATTGCTGTGTGATATTGCATTGCACGTACGTGCCACAACTTCTTTATCCATTTTTTGCTTTCTGGGATATTTACCTGATACTGTAGACGAGCTTCTTGTGAACACAGCCGTCCCAAATATTGGGGTGGCTGTCTGTTTTTGATTTTAATTTCCGTAAGCTATAGGACCATAAGTGGAAGTGCCATAGGCTGTGTTGCTTTGTTTCTTACGTGTTTCAGGAAACACCATACACTTCTCCAGGGTGGCTGCTGGCAATTTACATCCTGCCAATCAGCATAACAAGGCTCCCTGTTCTCCATATCTTGTCCTACCTTTCTGGATTTTACACTTTTTTCAGATGGCTCTTTTGCCCGGGGGGGCAGTGAGATTTCATTGTACTGCAGATTTCCTTTACAGGCTTGCTTGGTTGGCCAAAAAGTGCGTATGCGTTTTTTCCTGAATATATTCAGGAAAAAACGCATACGCACTTTTTGGCCAAGTGCATCTTTGTCGACGTTGTGCCTCTTTTCCTATGCTTTCAGGGCAATTCCTGTCTACCCCCTGCAATCGTTTTCCTGAAATTCAGCCCCGCTTTCAAGTCCCCTTCGCAGGCTTACTTCAATATATGTTTGGAGGATAGCTGTCATTTATAACTCTGCAGGTTTGTGAAGTACAGTGCCCCTGAGCTCCTTTCTTCAACTCGCTTTCTTGTGAGCTGGGCACAAATCCACAGGATTGCTTCAGGCCCTAATCTGTTTCCAGCAGGGCACACTGTGCCTTTGTTTAATTCCTCTTCCTGGTGGGCAATGAGCGTTACATTTGCCCGTGCAGACACCTACAGCTAGTCTCTCATTGGTTCTCCCTATTCCTGTTCACCTTGCACAGAAATTGCAAGCTGTGCCAAAGAGGAGGTTAAAGGCACTGACACTCCAAGTGGGGAGAGTGGTAGTTAAGCATCTGGAATGTTGATCCCGAGGACAAGGATACGAAAACTGAGATGCATTTTAAATCGTTTCCCAATCACACGGTGGACGATACTCTGGGTTTCCCATGCATGTTTTAGCTGGAGGAAGAATCCCTTGAACCTGGAGAGTTGGGACCCATGGAATGGGTACCATGCAGTATGACTTCAAAGGGTCTGCATTTGCTCACCGAAACTCACCAATGCTATCAGCCTGAAGTGTCCAGCCTTATGTCTCAACCAGCTCTGGGTGTAGATGTGGTCAATCCCGGTTGCATCACATGCCCTGAGTGAATTATTTAAGAATTGCTCTCTATTTCACTGTCTTTGTGTTTTGTTTTCGAAATTAATTTTGATAATGGGATTTATCGGATTTTCACTGCTGCGTTTCGGCCGCTGTACACACGCTTGATTCTCTTACGGAGACATATATATCCATGGGTTTTAAGATTCATCCTAGTCAGGTATATTCCTAGGCGTTGAATATGTGGTGTTGGGTCCATTTCGTTGAACAAGGAGTAGGTCTTGTCTATTACATATTTGGCTTATGGAAAGTTATCTGTGCTAATTTCAGTCTCTGGTTTTATGCAGCACCCCAAGGCAACTTTCCCCATAAGCAAGCACTAGTTGTTTTTCTAAATTTGAGACCCTGTTCTGTTTTGTAATTCAGTTCATGTGTAGTCAAGTTTACATTCCGTGTATTAGTGATATCTTACGATGTTTCTTTTTCTGTGTGACGTAGTTCACGTAGAATCACCGTACCTGCATCCACTCACTATGCCGCTACGGTCCTGATGACACAGATTTCATTGCTGAGTGATATTGCATTGCATGTACGTGCCACAACTTCTTTATCCATTTTTTGCTTTCTGGGATATTTACCTGGTACTGTAGACGAGCTTCTTGGGAACACAGCCGTCCCAAACTTTGGGATGACTCTTTGTTTTTGATTTTAATTTCTCTAAGTAATAGGACCATAAGTGCAATTGCCATAGGCTGTGTTGCTTTATTTCTTACGTGTTTCAGGAAACACCATACACTTCTCCAGGGTGGCTGTTGGCAATTTACATCCTGCCAATCAGCATAACAAGGCTCTCTCTTCTCCATATCCTGTCCTACCTTTCTGGATTTTACTCTTTTTTCAGATGGCCCTCTTGCCCGGGGGGCAGTGAGACTTCATTGTAGTGCAGATTTCCATTACAGGCTTGCTTGGTTGGCCAAAAAGGGCGTATGCGTTTTTTCCTGAATATATTCAGGAAAAAACGCATACGCCCTTTTTGGCCAAGTGCATCATTGTCGATGTTCTGCCTCTTTTCCTATGCTTTCAGGGCAATTCCAGTCTACCCCCTGCAATCGTTTTCCTGAAATTCTGCCCCGCTTTCAAGACCCCTTCGCAGGCTTACTTCAATATATTTTTGGAAGATAGCTGTCATTTATAACTCTGCAGGTTTGTGAATTACAGTGTCCCTGAGCTCCTTTCTTCAACTCGCTTTCTTGTGAGCTGGGCACAAAACCGCAGGATTGCTTCAGGCCCTAATCTGTTTCCAGCAGGGCACACTGAGCCTTTGTTTAATTCCTCTTCCTGGTGGGCAATGAGCGTTACATTTGCCCGTGCAGACACCTACAGCTAGTCTCTCATTGGTTCTCCCTATTCCTGTTCATCTTGCACAGAAATTGCAAGCTGTGCCAAAGAGGAGGTTAAAGACACTGACTCTCCAAGCGGGGAGAGTGTTAGTAAAGCATCTGGAATGGTGAACCCGAGGACCAGGATACGAAAACTGAGATGCATTTTAAATCGTTTCCCAATCACACGGTGGACGATACTCTGGGTTTCCCATGCATGTTTTAGCTGGAGGAAGAATCCCTTGAACCTGAAGAGTTGGGACCCATGGAATGGGTACCATGCAGTATGACTTCAAAGGGTCTGCATTTGCTCACCGAAACTCACCAATGCTATTAGCCTGAAGTGTCCAGCCTTATGTCTCAATCAGCTCTGGGTGTAGATGTGGTCAATCCCGGTTGCATCACATGCCCTGAGTGAATTATTTAAGAATTGCTCTCTATTTCACTGTCTTTGTGTTTTGTTTTCGAAATTTATTTTGATAATGGGATTTATCGGATTTTCACTGCTGCGTATCGGCCGCTGTACACACGCTTGATTCTCTTACGGAGACATATATATCCATGGGTTTTAAGATTCTTCCTAGTCAGGTATATTCCTAGGCGTTGAATATGTGGTGTTGAGTCCATTTCGTTGAGCAAGGAGTAGGTCTTGTCTATTACATATTTGGCTTATGGAATGTTATCTGTGCTAATTTCAGTCTCTGGTTTTATGCAGCACCCCAAGGCACCTTTCCCCATAAGCAAGCACTAGTTGGTTTTCTAAATTTGAGACCCTGTTCTGTTTTGTAATTCAGTTCATGTGTAGTCAAGTTTACATTCCGTGTATTAGTGATATCTTATGATGTTTCTTTTTCTGTGTGACGTAGTTCACGTAGAATCACCGTACCTGCATCCACTCACTATGCCGCTACGGGCCTGATGACACAGATTTCATTGCTGAGTGATATTGCATTGCACGTACGTGCCACAACTTCTTTTTCCATTTTTTGCTTTCTGGGATATTTACCTGGTACTGTAGACGAGCTTCTTGTGAACACAGCCATCCCAAATATTGGGGTGGCTGTCTGTTTTTGATTTTAATTTCCGTAAGCTATAGGACCATAAGTGGAAGTGCCATAGGCTGTGTTGCTTTGTTTCTTACGTGTTTCAGGAAACACCATACACTTCTCCAGGGTGGCTGCTGGCAATTTACATCCTGCCAATCAGCATAACAAGGCTCCCTGTTCTCCATATCCTGTCCTACCTTTCTGGATTTTACACTTTTTTCAGATGGCCCTTTTGCCCGGGGGGGCAGTGAGATTTCATTGTAGTGCAGATTTCCTTTACAGGCTTGCTTGGTTGGCCAAAAAGGGCGTATGCGTTTTTTCTTGAATATATTCTGGAAAAAACGCATACGCACTTTTTGGCCAAGTGCATCATTGTCGACGTTCTGCCTCTTTTCCTATGCTTTCAGGGCAATTCCAGTCTACCCCCTGCAATCGTTTTCCTGACATTCTGCCCCGCTTTCAAGTCCCCTTCGCAGGCTTACTTCAATATATTTTTGGAGGATAGCTGTCATTTATAACTCTGCAGGTTTGTGAATTACAGTGCCCCTGAGCTCCTTTCTTCAACTCGCTTTCTTGTGAGCTGGGCACAAAACCGCAGGATTGCTTCAGGCCCTAATCTGTTTCCAGCAGGTCACACTGAGCCTTTGTTTAATTCCTCTTCCTGGTGGGCAATGAGCGTTACATTTGCCCGTGCAGACACCTACAGCTAGTCTCTCATTGGTTCTCCCTATTCCTGTTCATCTTGCACAGAAATTGCAAGCTGTGCCAAAGAGGAGGTTAAAGGCACTGACTCTCCAAGCGGGGAGAGTGTTAGTAAAGCATCTGGAATGGTGAACCCGAGGACCAGGATACGAAAACTGAGATGCATTTTAAATCGTTTCCCAATCACACGGTGGACGATACTCTGGGTTTCCCATGCATGTTTTAGCTGGAGGAAGAATCCCTTGAACCTGGAGAGTTGGGACCCATGGAATGGGTACCATGCAGTATGACTTCAAAGGGTCTGCATTTGCTCACCGAAACTCACCAATGCTCTAAGGCTGAAGTGTCCAGCCTTATGTCTCAACCAGCTCCGGGTGTAGATGTGGTCAATCCCGGTTGCATCACATGCCCTGAGTGAATTAGTTAAGAATTGCTCTCTATTTCACTGTCTTTGTGTTTTGTTTTCGAAATTTATTTTGATAATGGGATTTATCGGATTTTCACTGCTGCGTTTCGGCCGCTGTACACACGCTTGATTCTCTTACGGAGACATATAAATCCATGGGTTTTAAGATTCTTCCTAGTCAGGTATATACCTAGGCGTTGAATATGTGGTGTTGGGTCCATTTCGTTGAGCAAGGAGTAGGTCTTTTCTATTACATATTTGGCCTATGGAAAGTTATCTGTGCTAATTTCAGTCTCTGGTTATATGCAGCACCCCAAGGCACCTTTCCCCATAAGCAAGCACTAGTTGGTTTTCTAAATTTGAGACCCTGTTCTGTTTTGTAATTCAGTTCATGTGTAGTCAAGTTTACATTCCGTGTATTAGTGATATCTTATGATGTTTCTTTTTCTGTGTGACCTTGTTCACGTACAATCACCGTACCTGCATCCACTCACTATGCCGCTACGGGCCTGATGACACAGATTTCATTGCTGAGTGATATTGCATTGTACGTACGTGCCACAACTTCTTTATCCATTTTTTGCTTTCTGGGATATTTACTTGATACTGTAGACGAGCTTCTTGTGAACACAGCCGTCCCAAATATTGGGGTGGCTGTCTGTTTTTGATTTTAATTTCCGTAAGCTATAGGACCATTGGTGGAAGTGCCATAGGCTGTGTTGCTTTGTTTCTTACGTGTTTCAGGAAACACCATACACTTCTCCAGGGTGGCTGCTGGCAATTTACATCCTGCCAATCAGCATAACAATGCTCCCTGTTCTCCATATCCTGTCCTACCTTTCTGGATTTTACACTTTTTTCAGATGGCCCTTTTGCCCGGGGGGCAGTGAGACTTCATTGTAGTGCCGATTTCCTTTGCAGGCTTGCTTGGTTGGCCAAAAAGGGCGTATGCGTTTTTTCCTGAATATATTCAGGAAAAAACGCATACGCCCTTTTTGGCCAAGTGCATCATTCTCGACGTTCTGCCTCTTTTCCTATGCTTTCAGGGCAATTCCAGTCTACCCCCTGCAATCGTTTTCCTGAAATTCTGCCCCGCTTTCAAGTCCCCTTCGCAGCCTTACTTCAATATATTTTTGGAGGATAGCTGTCATTTATAACTCTGCAGGTTTGTGAATTACAGTGCCCCTGAGCTCCTTTCTTCAACTCGCTTTCTTGTGAGCTGGGCACAAAACCGCAGGATTGCTTCAGGCCCTAATCTGTTTTCAGCAGGGCACACTGATCCTTTGTTTAATTCCTCTTCTTGGTGGGAAATGAGCGTTACATTTGCCCGTGCAGACACCTATAGCTAGTCTCTCATTGGTTCTCCCTATTCCTGTTCATTTGCACAGAAATTGCAAGCTGTGCCAAACAGGAGGTTAAAGGCACTGACTCTCCAAGCAGGGAGTGTCTTAGTAAAGCATCTGGAATGGTGAACCCGAGGACCAGGATACGCAAACTGAGGTGCATTTTAAATCGTTTCCCAATCACACGGTGGACCATACTATGGGTTTCCCATGCATGTTTTAGCTGGAGGAAGAATCCCTTGAACCTGAAGAGTTGGGACCCATGGAATAGGTACCATGCAGTATGACTTCAAAGGGTCTGCATTTGCTCACCGAAACTCACCAATGCTATCAGTCTGAAGTGTCCAGCCTTATGTCTCAACCAGCTCTGGGTGTAGATGTGGTCAATCCCGGTTGCATCACATGCCCTGAGTGAACTATTTAAGAATTGCTCTCTATTTCACTGTTTTTGTGTTTTGTTTTTGAAATTTATTTTGATAATGGGATTTATCGGATTTTCACTGCTGCGTTTATGCCGGTGTACACACGCTTGATTCTCTTATGGACACATATAAATCCATGGATATTAAGATTCTTCCTAGTCAGGTATACACCTAGGCGTTGAATATGTGGTGTTGAGTCCATTTCGTTGAGCAAGGTGTAGGTCTTGTCTATTACATATTTGGCTTATGGAAAGTTATCTGTGCTAATTTCAGTCTCTGCTTTTATGCAGTAACCCAAGGCACCTTTCCCCATAAGCAAGCACTAGTTGGTTTTCTAAATTTGTGACCCTGTTCTGTTTTGTAATTCAGTTCATGTGTAGTCAAGTTTACATTCCGTGTATTAGTGATATCTTATTATGTTTCTTTTTCTGTGTGACGTAGTTCACGTAGAATCACCGTACCTGCATCCACTCACTATGCCGCTACGGGCCTGATGACACAGATTTCATTGCTGAGTGATATTGCATTGCACGTACGTGCCACAACTTCTTTATCCATTTTTTGCTTTCTGGGATATTTACCTGGTACTGTAGACGAGCTTCTTGGAAACACAGCCGTCCCAAACTTTGGAGTGGCTCTCTGTTTTTGATTTTGATTTCCCTAAGGAATAGGACCATAAGTGCAATTGCCATAGGCTGTGTTGCTTTATTTCTTACGTGTTTTAGGAAAAACCATACACTTCTCCAGGGTGGCTGTTGGCAATTTACATCCTGCCAATCAGCATAACAAGGCTCCCTGTTCTCCATATCCTGTCCTACCTTTCTGGATTTTACACTTTTTTCTGATGGCCCTCTTGCCCGGAGGGCAGTGAGACTTCATTGTAGTGCAGATTTCCTTTACAGGCTTGCTTGGTTGGCCAAAAAGGGCGTATGCGTTTTTTCCTGAATATATTCAGGAAAAAACGCATACGCACTTTTTGGCCAAGTGCATCATTGTCGACGTTGTGCCTCTTTTCCTATGCTTTCAGGGCAATTCCAGTCTATCCCCTGCAATCGTTTTCCTGAAATTCTGCCCCGCTTTCAAGTCCCCTTCGCAGGCTTACTTCAATATATTTTTGGAGGATAGCTGTCATTTATAACTCTGCAGGTTTGTGAAGTACAGTGCCCCTGAGCTCCTTTCTTCAACTCGCTTTCTTGTGAGCTGGGCACAAAACCGCAGGATTGCTTCAGGCCCTAATCTGTTTCCAGCAGGGCACACTGAGCCTTTGTTTAATTCCTCTTCCTGGTGGGCAATGAGCGTTACATTTGCCCGTGCAGACACCTACAGCTAGTCTCTCATTGGTTCTCCCTATTCCTGTTCATCTTGCACAGAAATTGCAAGCTGTGCCAAAGAGAAGGTTAAAGGCACTGACTCTACAAGCGGGGAGTGTGTTAGTAAAGCATCTGGAATGGTGAACCCGAAGACCAGGATACGAAAACTGAGATGCATTTTAAATCGTTTCCCAATCACACGGTGGATGATACTCTGGGTTTCCAATAAATGTTTTAGCTGGAGGAAGAATGCCTTGAACCTGGAGAGTTGGGACCCATGGAATGGGTACCATGCAGTATGATTTCAAAGGGTCTGCATTTGCTCACCGAAACTCACCAATGCTATCAGCCTGAAGTGTCCAGCCTTATGTCTCAACCAGCTCTGGGTGTAGATGTGTTAAATCCCGGTTGCATCACATGCCCTGAGTGAATTATTTAAGAATTGCTCTCTATTTCACTGTCTTTATGTTTTGTTTTTGAAATTTATTTTGATAATGGGATTTATCGTATTTTCACTGCTGCATTTATGCCGCTGTACACACGCTTGATTCTCTTACGGAGACATATATATCCATGGGTTTTAAGATTCTTCCTAGTCAGGTATATTCCTAGGCGTTGAATATGTGGTGTTGGGTCCATTTCGTTGAACAAGGAGTAGGTCTTGTCTATTACATATTTGGCTTATGGAAAGTTATCTGTGCTAATTTCAGTCTCTGGTTTTATGCAGCACCCCAAGGCACCTTTCCCCATAAGCAAGCACTAGTTGGTTTCCTAAATTTGAGACCCTGTTCTGTTTTGTAATTCAGTTCATGTGTAGTCAAGTTTACATTCCGTGTATTAGTGATATCTTATGATGTTTCTTTTTCTGTGTGACGTAGTTCACGTAGAATCACCGTACCTGCCTCCACTCACTATGCCGCTACGGGCCTGATGACACAGATTTCATTGCTGAGTGATATTGCATTGTACGTACGTGCCACAACTTCTTTATCCATTTTTTGCTTTCTGGGATATTTACCTGATACTGTAGACGAGCTTTTTGTGAACACAGCCATCCCAAATATTGGGGTGGCTGTCTGTTATTGATTTTAATTTCCGTAAGCTATAGGACCATAAGTGGAAGTGCCATAGGCTGTGTTGCTTTGTTTCTTACGTGTTTCAGGAAACACCATACACTTCTCCAGGGTGGCTGCTGGCAATTTACATCCTGCCAATCAGCATAACAAGGCTCCCTGTTCTCCATATCCTGTCCTACCTTTCTGGATTTTACACTTTTTTCAGATGGCCCTCTTGCCCGGGGGGCAGTGAGACTTCATTGTAGTGCAGATTTCCTTTACAGGCTTGCTTGGTTGGCCAAAAAGGGCGTATGCGTTTTTTCCTGAATATATTCAGGAAAAAACGCATACGCCCTTTTTGGCCAAGTGCATCATTGTCGACGTTGTGCCTCTTTTCCTATGCTTTCAGGGCAATTCCAGTCTACCCCCTGCAATCGTTTTCCTGAAATTCTGCCCCGCTTTCAAGTCCCCTACGCAGGCTTACTTCAATATACTTTTGGAAGATAGCTGTCATTTATAACTCTGCAGGTTTGTGTATTACAGTGCCCCTGAGCTCCTTTCTTCAACTCGCTTTTTTGTGAGCTGGGCACAAAACCGCAGGATTGCTTCAGGCCCTAATCTGTTTCCAGCAGGGCACACTGAGCCTTTGTTTAATTCCTCTTCCTGGTGGGCAATGAGCGTTACATTTGCCCGTGCAGACACCTACAGCTAGTCTCTCATTGGTTCTCCCTATTCCTGTTCATCTTGCACAGAAATTGCAAGCTGTGCGAAACAGGAGGTTAAAGGCACTAACTCTCCAAGCGGGGAGAGTGTTAGTAAAGCATCTGGAATGGTGAACCCGAGGACAAGGATACGAAAACTGAGATGCATTTTAAATCGTTTCCCAATCACACGGTGGACCATACTGTGGGATTCCCATGCATGTTTTAGCTGGAGGAAGAATCCCTTGAACCTGAAGAGTTGGGACCCATGGAATAGGTACCATGCAGTATGACTTCAAAGGGTCTGCATTTGCTCACCGAAACTCACCAATGCTATCAGCCTGTAGTGTCCAGCCTTATGTCTCAACCAGCTCTGGGTGTAGATGTGGTCAATCCCGGTTGCATCACATGCCCTGAGTGAATTATTTAAGAATTGCTCTCTATTTCACTGTCTTTGTGTTTTGTTTTCGAAATTTATTTTGATAATGGGATTTATCGGATTTTCACTGCTGCGTTTCGGCCGCTGTACACACGCTTGATTCTCTTACGGAGACATATATATCCATGGGTTTTAAGATTCTTTCTAGTCAGGTATATTCCTAGGCGTTTAATATGTGGTGTTGAGTCCATTTCGTTGAGTAAGGAGTAGGTCTTGTCTATTACATATTTGTCTTATGGATTGTTATCTGTACTAATTTCAGTCTCTGGTTTTATGCAGCACCCCACGGCACCTTTCCCCATAAGCAAGCACTAGTTGGTTTTCTAAATTTGAGACCCTGTTCTGTTTTGTAATTCAGTTCATGTGTAGTCAAGTTTACATTCCGTGTATTAGTGATATCTTATGATGTTTCTTTTTCTGTGTGACGTAGTTCACGTAGAATCACCGTACCTGCATCCACTCACTATGCCGCTACGGGCCTGATGACACAGATTTCATTGCTGAGTGATATTGCATTGTACGTACGTGCCACAACTTCTTTATCCATTTTTTGCTTTCTGGGATATTTACCTGATACTGTAGACGAGCTTCTTGTGAACACAGCCGTCCCAAATATTGGGTTGGCTGTCTGTTTTTGATTTTAATTTCCGTAAGCTATAGGACCATAAGTGGAAGTGCCATAGGCTGTGTTGCTTTGTTTCTTACGTGTTTCAGGAAACACCATACACTTCTCCAGGGTGGCTGCCGGCAATTTACATCCTGCCAATCAGCATAACAAGGCTCCCTGTTCTCCATATCCTGTCCTACCTTTCTGGATTTTACACTTTTTTCAGATGGCCCTTTTGCCCGGGGGGCAGTGAGACTTCGTTGCGGTGCAGATTTCCTTTACAGGCTTGCTTGGTTGACCAAAAAGGGGGGCGTATGCATTTTTTCCTGAATATATTCAGGAAAAAACGCATACGCCCTTTTTGGCCAAGTGCATCATTGTCGACGTTCTGCCTCTTTTCCTATGCTTTCAGGGCAATTCCAGTCTACCCCTGCAATCGTTTTCCTGAAATTCTGCCCCGCTTTCAAGTCCCCTTCGCAGGCTTACTTCAATATATTTTTGGAGGATAGCTGTCATTTATAACTCTGCAGGTTTGTGAATTACAGTGCCCCTGAGCTCCTTTCTTCAACTCGCTTTCTTGTGAGCTGGGCACAAAACCGCAGGATTGCTTCAGGCCCTAATCTGTTTTCAGCAGGGCACGCTGAGCCTTTGTTTAATTCCTCTTCCTGGTGGGCAATGAGCGTTACATTTGCCCGTGAAGACACCTACAGCTAGTCTCTCATTGGTTCTCCCTATTCCTGTTCATCTTGCACAGAAATTGCAAGCTGTGCCAAACAGGAGGTTAAAGGCCGTGACTCTCCAAGCGGGGAGAGTGTTAGTAAAGCATCTGGAATGGTGAACCCGAGCACCAGGATACGCAAACTGAGATGCATTTTAAATCGTTTCCCAATCACACGGTGGACCATACTGTGGGGTTCCCATGCATGTTTTAGCTGGAGGAAGAATCCCTTGAACCTGAAGAGTTGGGACCCATGGAATAGGTACCATGCAGTATGACTTCAAAGGGTCTGCATTTGCTCACCGAAACTCACCAATGCTATCAGCCTGAATTGTCCAGCCTTATGTCTCAACCATCTCTGGGTGTAGATGTGGTCAATCCCGGTTGCAGCACATGCCCTGAGTGAATTAGTTAAGAATTGCTCTCTATTTCACTGTCTTTGTGTTTTGTTTTCGAAATTTATTTTGATAATGGGATTTATCGGATTTTCACTGCTGCGTTTCAGCCGCTGTACACACGCTTGATTCTCTTACGGAGACATATATATCCATGGGTTTTAAGATTCTTCCTAGTCAGGTATATTCCTAGGCGTTGAATATGTGGTGTTGAGTCCATTTCGTTGAGCAAGGAGTAGGTCTTGTCTATTACATATTTGGCTTATGGAATGTTATCTGTGCTAATTTCAGTCTCTGGTTTTATGCAGCTCCCCAAGGCACCTTTCCCTATAAGCAAGCACTAGTTGGTTTTCTAAATTTGAGACCCTGTTCTGTTTTGTAATTCAGTTCATGTGTAGTCAAGTTTACATTCCGTGCATTAGTGATATCTTATGATGTTTCTTTTTCTGTGTGACGTAGTTAACGGAGAATCACCGTACCTGCATCTACTCACTATGCCGCTACGGGCCTGATGACACAGATTTCATTGCTGAGTGATACTGCATTGCACGTACGTGCCACAACTTCTTTATCGATTTTTTGCTTTCTGGGATATTTACCTGGTACTGTAGACGAGCTTCTTGGGAACACAGCCATCCCAAACTTTGGGGTGGCTCTCTGTTTTTGATTTTAATTTCCCTAAGGAATAGGACCATAAGTGCAATTGCCATAGGCTGTGTTGCTTTATTTCTTACGTGTTTCAGGAAACACCATACACTTCTCCAGGGTGGCTGTTGGCAATTTACATCCTGCCAATCAGCATAACAAGGCTCCCTGTTCTCCATATCCTGTCCTACCTTTCTGGATTTTACACTTTTTTCAGATGGCCCTTTTTCCCGTGGGGCAGTGAGACTTCATTGTAGTGCAGATTTCCTTTACAGGCTTGCTTGGTTGGTCAAAAAGGGCGTATGCGTTTTTTCCTGAATATATTCAGGAAAAAACGCATACGCCCTTTTTGGCCAAGTGCTTCATTGTCGACGTTGTGCCTCTTTTCCTATGCTTTCAGGGCAATTTCAGTCTACCCCCTGCAATCGTTTTCCTGAAATTCTGCCCCCCTTTCAAGTCCCCTTCGCAGGCTTAATTCAATATATTTTTGGAGGACAGCTGTCATTTATAACTCTGTATGTTTGTGAATTACAGTGCCCCTGAGCTCCTTTCTTCAACTCGCTTTCTTGTGAGCTGGGCACAAACCCGCAGGATTGCTTCAGGCCCTAATCTGTTTCCGGCAGGGCATGCTGAGCCTTTCGTTAATTCCTCTTCCTGGTGGGAAATGAGCATTACATTTGCCCGTGCAGACACCTACAGCTAGTTTCTCATTGGTTCTCCCTATTCCTGTTCATCTTGCACAGAAATTGCAAGCTGTGCCAAAGAGGAGGTTAAAGGCACTGACTCTCCAAGCAGGGAGAGTGTTAGTAAAGCATCTGGAATGGTGAACCCGAGGACCAGGATACGAAAACTGAGATGCATTGTAAATCGTTTCCCAATCACACGGTGGACCATACTGTGGGTTTCCCTTGCATGTTTTAGCTGGAGGAAGAATCCCTTGAACCTGAAGTGTTGGGACCCATGGAATAGGTCCCATGCAGTATGACTTCAAAGGGTCTGCATTTGCTCACCGAAACTCACCAATGCTATCAGCCTGAAGTGTCAAGCCTTATGTGTCAACCAGCTCTGGGTGTAGATGTGGTCAATCCCGGTTGCATCACATTCCCTGAGTGAATTATTTAAGCATTGCTCTCTATTTCACTGTCTTTGTGTTTTGTTTCGAAATTTATTTTGATAATGGGATTTATCGGATTTTCACTGCTGCGTTTCGGCCGCTGTACACACGCTTGATTCTCTTACGGAGACATATATATCCATGGGTTTTAAGATTCTTCCTAGTCAGGTATATTCCTAGGCGTTGAATATGTGGTGTTGAGTCCATTTCGTTGAGCAAGGAGTAGGTCTTGTCTATTACATATTTGGCTTATGGAATGTTATCTGTGCTAATTTCAGTCTCTGGTTTTATGCAGCACCCCAAGGCACCTTTCCCCATAAGCAAGCACTAGTTGGTTTTCTAAATTTGAGACCCTGTTCTGTTTTGTAATTCAGTTCATGAGTAGTCAAGTTTACATTCCGTGTATTAGTGATATCTTATGATGTTTCTTTTTCTGTGTGACGTATTTCACGTAGAATCACCGTATCTGCATCCTCTCACTATGCCGCTACGGGCCTGATGACACAGATTTCATTGCTGAGTGATACTGCATTGCACGTACGTGCCACAACTTCTTTATCCATTTTTTGCCTTCTGGGATATTTACCTGATATTGTAGACGAGCTTCTTGTGAACACAGCCGTCCCAAATATTGGGGTGGCTGTCTGTTTTGATTTTAATTTCCGTAAGCTATAGGACCATAAGTGGAAATGCCATAGGCTGTGTTGCTTTGTTTCTTACGTGTTTCAGGAAACACCATACACTTCTCCAGGGTGGCTGCTGGCAATTTACATCCTGCCAATCAGCATAACAAGGCTCCCTGTTCTCCATATCCTGTCCTACCTTTCTGGATTTTACACTTTTTTCAGATGGCCCTTTTGCCCGGGGGGCAGTGAGACTTCATTGTAGTGCAGATTTCCTTTACAGGCTTGCTTGTTTGGCCAAAAAGGGCGTATGCGTTTTTTCCTGAATATATTCAGGAAAAAACGCATACGCCCTTTTTGGCAACGTGCATCATTGTCGACGTTCTGCCTCTTTTCCTATGCTTTCAGGGCAATTCCAGTCTACCCCCTGCAATCGTTTTCCTGAAATTCTGCCCCGCTTTCAAGTCCCCTTCGCAGGCTTACTTCAATATATTTTTGGAGGATAGCTGTCATTTATAACTCTGCAGGTTTGTGAATTACAGTGCCCCTGAGCTCCTTTCTTCAACTCGCTTTCTTGTGAGATGGGCACAAAACCGCAGGATTGCTTCAGGCCCTAATCTGTTTTCAGTAGGGCACGCTGAGCCTTTGTTTAATTCCTCTTACTGGTGGGCAATGAGCATTACATTTGCCCGTGCAGACACCTACAGCTAGTCTCTCATTGGTTCTCCCTATTCCTGTTCATCTTGCACAGAAATTGCAAGCTGTGCCAAAGAGGAGGTTAAAGGCACTGACACTCCAAGAGGGGAGAGTGGTAGTAAAGCATCTGGAATGTTGAACCCGAGGACAAGGATACGAAAACTGAGATGCATTTTAAATCGTTTCCCAATCACACGGTGGACGATACTCTGGGTTTCCCATGCATGTTTTAGCTGGAGGAAGAATCCCTTGAACCTGAAGAGTTGGGACCCATGGAATAGGTCCCATGCAGTATGACTTCAAAGGGTCTGCATTTGCTCACCGAAACTCACCAATGCTATCAGCCTGAAGTGTCAAGCCTTATGTGTCAACCAGCTCTGGGTGTAGATGTGGTCAATCCCGGTTGCATCACATGCCCTGAGTGAATTATTTAAGAATTGCTCTCTATTTCACTGTCTTTGTGTTTTGTTTCGAAATTTATTTTGATAATGGTATTTATCGGATTTTCACTGCTGCGTTTCGGCCGCTGTACACACGCTTGGTTCTCTTACGGAGACATATATATCCATGGGTTTTAAGATTCTTCCTAGTCAGGTATATTCCTAGGCGTTGAATATGTGGTGTTGAGTCCATTTCGTTGAGCAAGGAGTAGGTCTTGTCTATTACATATTTGGCTTATGGAATGTTATCTGTGCTAATTTCAGTCTCTGGTTTTATGCAGCACCCCAAGGCACCTTTCCCCATAAGCAAGCACTAGTTGGTTTTCTAAATTTGAGACCCTGTTCTGTTTTGTAATTCAGTTCATGTGTAGTCAAGTTTACATTCCGTGTATTAGTGATATCTTATGATGTTTCTTTTTCTGTGTGACGTATTTCACGTAGAATCACCGTATCTGCATCCTCTCACTATGCCGCTACGGGCCTGATGACACAGATTTCATTGCTGAGTGATACTGCATTGCACGTACGTGCCACAACTTCTTTATCCATTTTTTGCCTTCTGGGATATTTACCTGATATTGTAGACGAGCTTCTTGTGAACACAGCCGTCCCAAATATTGGGGTGGCTGTCTGTTTTGATTTTAATTTCCGTAAGCTATCGGACCATAAGTGGAAGTGCCATAGGCTGTGTTGCTTTGTTTCTAACGTGTTTCAGGAAACACCATACACTTCTCCAGGGTGGCTGCTGGCAATTTACATCCTGCCAATCAGCATAACAAGGCTCCCTGTTCTCCATATCCTGTCCTACCTTTCTGGATTTTACACTTTTTTCAGATGGCCCTTTTGCCCGGGGGGCAGTGAGACTTCGTTGCGGTGCAGATTTCCTTTACAGGCTTGCTTGGTTGGCCAAAAAGGGCGTATGCATTTTTTCCTGAATATATTCAGGAAAAAACGCATATGCCCTTTTTGGCCAAGTGCATCATTGTCAACGTTCTGCCTCTTTTCCTATGCTTTCAGGGCAATTCCAGTCTACCCCTGCAATCGTTTTCCTGAAATTGTGCCCCGCTTTCAAGTCCCCTTCGCAGGCTTACTTCAATATATTTTTGGAAGATAGCTGTCAGTTATAACTCTGCAGGTTTGTGAATTACAGTGCCCCTGAGCTCCTTTCTTCAACTCGCTTTCTTGTGAGCTGGGCACAAAACCGCAGGATTGCTTCAGGCCCTAATCTGTTTTCAGCAGGGCACGCTGAGCCTTTGTTTAATTCCTCTTCCTGGTGGGCAATGAGCGTTACATTTGCCCGTGCAGACACCTACAGCTAGTCTCTCATTGGTTCTCCCTATTCCTGTTCATCTTGCACAGAAATTGCAAGCTGTGCCAAACAGGAGGTTAAAGGCACTGACTCTCCAAGCGGGGAGAGTGTTAGTAAAGCATCTGGAATGGTGAACCCGAGGACCAGGATACGAAAACTGAGATGCATTTTAAATCGTTTCCCAATCACACGGTGGACCATACTGTGGGGTTCCCATGCATGTTTTAGCTGGAGGAAGAATCCCTTGAACCTGAAGAGTTGGGACCCATGGAATAGGTACCATGCAGTATGACTTCAAAGGGTCTGCATTTGCTCACCGAAACTCACCAATGCTATCAGCCTGAATTGTCCAGCCTTATGTCTCAACCAGCTCTGGGTGTAGATGTGGTCAATCCCGGTTGCATCACATGCCCTGAGTGAATTAGTTAAGAATTGCTCTCTATTTCACTGTCTTTGTGTTTTGTTTTCGCAATTTATTTTGATAATGGGATTTATCGGAGTTTCACTGCTGCGTTTCGGCCGCTGTACACATGCTTGATTCTCTTACGGAGACATATATATCCATGGGTTTTAAGATTCTTCGTAGTCAGGTATATTCCTAGGCGTTGAATATGTGGTGTTGAGTCCATTTCGTTGAGCAAGGAGTAGGTCTTGTCTATTACATATTTGGCTTATGGAATGTTATCTGTGCTAATTTCAGTCTCTGGTTTTATGCAGCACCCCAAGGCACCTTTCCCCATAAGCAAGCACTAGTTGGTTTTCTAAATTTGAGACCCTGTTCTGTTTTGTAATTCAGTTCATGTGTAGTCAAGTTTACATTCCGTGTATTAGTGATATCTTATGATGTTTCTTTTTCTGTGTGACGTAGTTCACGTAGAATCACCGTGCCTGCATCCACTCACTATGCCGCTACTGGCCTGATGACACAGATTTCATTGCTGAGTGATATTGCATTGCACGTACGTGCCACAACTTCTTTATCCATTTTATGCTTTCTGGGATATTTACCTGGTACTGTAGACGAGCTTCTTGGAAACACAGCCGTCCCAAACTTTGGAGTCGCTCTCTGTTTTTGATTTTAATTTCCCTAAGGAATAGGACCATAAGTGCAATTGCCATAGGCTGTGTTGCTTTATTTCTTACGTGTTTCAGGAAACACCATACACTTCTCCAGGGTGGCTGTTGGCAATTTACATCCTGCCAATCAGCATAACAAGGCTCCCTGTTCTCCATATCCTGTCCTACCTTTCTGGATTTTACACTTTTTTCAGATGGCCCTCTTGCCCGGGGGGCAGTGAGACTTCATTGTAGTGCAGATTTCCTTTACAGGCTTGCTTGGTTGGTCAAAAAGTGCGTATGCGTTTTTTCCTGAATATATTCAGGAAAAAACGCATACGCCCTTTTTGGCCAAGTGCATCATTGTCGACGTTGTGCCTCTTTTCCTATGCTTTCAGGGCAATTCCAGTCTACCCCCTGCAATCTTTTTCCTGAAATTCAGCCCTGCTTTCAAGTCCCCTTCGCAGGCTTACTTCAATATATTTTTGGAGGATAGCTGTCATTTATAACTCTGCAGGTTTGTGAATTACATTGCCCCTGAGCTCCTTTCTTCAACTCGCTTTCTTGTGAGCTGGGCACAAAACCGCAGGATTGCTTCAGGCCCTAATCTGTTTTCAGCAGGGCACGCTGAGCCTTTGTTTAATTCCTCTTCCTGGTGGGCAATGAGCGTTACATTTGCCCGTGCAGACACCTACAGCTAGTCTCTCATTGGTTCTCCCTATTCCTGTTCATCTTGCACAGAAATTGCAAGCTGTGCCAAACAGGAGGTTAAAGGCACTGACTCTCCAAGCGGGGAGAGTGTTAGTAAAGCATCTGGAATGGTGAACCCGAGGACCAGGATACGAAAACTGAGATGCATTTTAAATCGTTTCCCAATCACACGGTGGACCATACTGTGGGGTTCCCATGCATGTTTTAGCTGGAGGAAGAATCCCTTGAACCTGAAGAGTTGGGACCCATGGAATAGGTACCATGCAGTATGACTTCATAGGGTCTGCATTTGCTCACCGAAACTCACCAATGCTATCAGCCTGAAATGTCCAGCCTTATGTCTCAACCAGCTCTGGGTGTAGATGTGGTCAATCCCGGTTTCATCACATGCCCTGAGTGAATTAGTTAAGAATTGCTCTCTATTTCACTGTCTTTGTGTTTTGTTTTCGCAATTTATTTTGATAATGGGATTTATCGGAGTTTCACTGCTGCGTTTCGGCCGCTGTACACATGCTTGATTCTCTTACGGAGACATATATATCCATGGGTTTTAAGATTCTTCGTAGTCAGGTATATTCCTAGGCGTTGAATATGTGGTGTTGAGTCCATTTCGTTGAGCAAGGAGTAGGTCTTGTCTATTACATATTTGGCTTATGGAATGTTATCTGTGCTAATTTCAGTCTCTGGTTTTATGCAGCACCCCAAGGCACCTTTCCCCATAAGCAAGCACTAGTTGGTTTTCTAAATTTGAGACCCTGTTCTGTTTTGTAATTCAGTTCATGTGTAGTCAAGTTTACATTCCGTGTATTAGTGATATCTTATGATGTTTCTTTTTCTGTGTGACGTAGTTCACGTAGAATCACCGTGCCTGCATCCACTCACTATGCCGCTACTGGCCTGATGACACAGATTTCATTGCTGAGTGATACTGCATTGCACGTACGTGCCACAACTTCTTTATCCATTTTTTGCTTTCTGGGATATTTACCTGATACTGTAGACGAGCTTCTTGTGAACACAGCCGTCCCAAATATTGGGGTGGCTGTCTGTTTTTGATTTTAATTTCCGTAAGCTATAGGACCATAAGTGGAAGTGCCATAGGCTGTGTTGCTTTGTTTCTTACGTGTTTCAGGAAACACCATACACTTCTCCAGGGTGGCTGCTGGCAATTTACATCCTGCCAATCAGCATAACAAGGCTCCCTGTTCTCCATATCCTGTCCTAGATTTCTGGATTTTACACTTTTTTCAGATGGCCCTTTTGCCCGGGGGGCAGTGAGACTTCATTGTAGTGCAGATTTCCTTTACAGGCTTGCTTGGTTGGCCAAAAAGGGCGTATGCGTTTTTTCCTGAATATATTCAGGAAAAAACGCACACGCCCTTTTTGGCCAAGTGCATCATTGTCGACGTTCTGCCTCTTTTCCTATGATTTCAGGGCAATTCCAGTCTACCCCCTGCAATCGTTTTCCTGAAATTCTGCCCCACTTTCAAGTCCCCTTCGCAGGCTTACTGCAATATATTTTTGGAGGATAGCTGTCATTTATAACTCTGCAGGTTTGTGAATTACAGTGCCCCTGAGCTCCTTTCTTCAACTCGCTTTCCTGTGAGCTGGGCACAAAACCGCAGGATTGCTTCAGGCCCTAATCTATTTTCAGCAGGGCACGCTGAGCCTTTGTTTAATTCCTCTTCCTGGTGGGCAATGAGCGTTACATTTGCCCGTGCAGACACCTACAGCTAGTCTCTCATTGGTTCTCCCTATTCCTGTTCATCTTGCACAGAAATTGCAAGCTGTGCCAAAGAGGAGGTTAAAGGCCGTGACTCTCCAAGCGGGGAGAGTGTTAGTAAAGCATCTGGAACGGTGAACCTGAGGACCAGGATACGAAAACTGAGATGCATTTTAAATCGTTTCCCAAACACACGGTGGACCATACTGGGGGTTTCCCATGCATGTTTTAGCTGGAGGAAGAATCCCTTGAACCTGAAGAGTTGGGACCCATGGAATAGGTACCATGCAGTATGACTTCAAAGGGTCTGCATTTGCTCACCGAAACTCACCAATGCTATCAGCCTGAAGTGTCCAGCCTTATGTCTCAACCAGCTCTGGGTGTAGATGTGGTCAATCCCGGTTGCATCACATTCCCTGAGTGAATTATTTAAGAATTGCTCTCTATTTCACTGTCTTGGTGTTTTGTTTCGAAATTTATTTTGATAATGGGATTTATCGGATTTTCACTGCTGCGTTTCGGCCGCTGTACACATGCTTGATTCTCTTACGGAGACATATATATCCATGGGTTTTAAGATTCTTCCTAGTCAGGTATATTCCTAGGCGTTGAATATGTGGTGTTGAGTCCATTTCGTTGAGCAAGGAGTAGGTCTTGTCTATTACATATTTGGCTTTTGGAATGTTATCTGTGCTAATTTCAGTCTCTGGTTTTATGCAGCACCCCAAGGCACCTTTCCCCATAAGCAAGCACTAGTTGGTTTTCTAAATTTGAGACCCTGTTCTGTTTTGTAATTCAGTTCATGTGTAGTCAAGTTTACATTCCGTGTATTAGTGATATCTTATGATGTTTCTTTTTCTGTGTGACGTAGTTCACGTAGAATCACCGTACCTGCATCCACTCACTATGCCGCTACGGGCCTGATGACACAGATTTCATTGCTGAGTGATATTGCATTGTACGTACGTGCCACAACTTCTTTATCCAATCTTTGCTTTCTGGGATATTTACCTGATACTGTAGACGAGCTTCTTGTGAACACAGCCGTCCCAAATATTGGGTTGGCTGTCTGTTTTTGATTTTAATTTCCGTAAGCTATAGGACCATAAGTGGAAGTGCCATAGGCTGTGTTGCTTTGTTTGTTACGTGTTTCAGGAAACACCATACACTTCTCCATGGTGGCTGCTGGCAATTTACATCCTGCCAATCAGCATAACAAGGCTCCCTGTTCTCCATATCCTGTCGTACATTTCTGGATTTTACACTTTTTTCAGATGGCCCTTTTGCCCGGAGGGGTGGGGGCAGTGAGACTTCATTGTAGTGCAGATTTCTTTTACAGGCTTGCTTGGTTGGCCAAAAAGTGCGTATGCGTTTTTTCCTGAATATATTCAGGAAAAAACACATACGCCCTTTTTAGCCAAGTGCATCATTGTCGACGTTGTGCCTCTTTTCCTATGCTTTCAGGGCAATTCCAGTCTACCCCCTGCAATCGTTTTCCTGAAATTCTGCCCCGCTTACAAGTCCCCTTCTCAGGCTTACTTCAATATATTTTTGGAGGATAGCTGTCATTTATAACTCTGCAGGTTTGTGAATTACAGTGCCCCTGAGCTCCTTTCTTCAACTCGCTTTCTTGTGAGCTGGGCACAAAACCGCAGGATTGCTTCAGGCCCTAATCTGTTTCTGGCAGGGCACACTGAGCCTTTGTTTAATTCCTCTTCCTGGTGGGCAATGAGCGTTACATTTGCCCGTGCAGACACCTACAGCTAGTCTCTCATTGGTTCTCCCTATTCCTGTTCATCTTGCACAGAAATTGCAAGCTGTGCCAAACAGGAGGTTAAAGGCACTGACTCTCCAAGCAGGGAGAGTGTTAGTAAAGCATCTGGAATGGTGAACCCGAGGACCAGGATACGAAAACTGAGATGCATTTTAAATCGTTTCCCAATCACACGGTGGACCATACTGTGGGTTTCCCATGCATGTTTTAGCTGGAGGAAGAATCCCTTGAACCTGAAGAGTTGGGACCCATGGAATAGGTATCATGCAGTATGACTTCAAAGGGTCTGCATTTGCTCACCGAAACTCACCAATGCTATCAGCCTGAAGTGTCCAGCCTTATGTCTCAACCAGCTCTGGGTGTAGATGTGTTAAATCCCGGTTGCATCACATGCCCTGAGTGAATTATTTAAGAATTGCTCTCTATTTCACTGTCTTTGTGTTTTGTTTTCGAAATTTATTTCGATAATGGGATATATCGGATTTTCACTGCTGCGTATCGGCCGCTGTACACACGCTTGATTCTCTTATGGAGACATATATATCCATGGGTTTTAAGATTCTTCCTAGTCAGGTATATTCCTAGGCGTTGAATATGTGGTGTTGAGTCCATTTCGTTGAGAAAGGAGTAGGTCTTGTCTATTACATATTTGGCTTATGGAATGTTATCTGTGCTAATTTCAGTCTCTGGTTTTATGCAGCCCCCCAAGGCACCTTTCCCCATAAGCAAGCACTAGTTGGTTTTCTAAATTTGAGACCCTGTTCTGTTTTGTAATTCAGTTCATGTGTAGTCAAGTTTACATTCCGTGTATTAGTGATATCTTATGATGTTTCTTTTTCTGTGTGACGTAGTTCACGTAGAATCACCGTACCTGCATCCACTGACTATGCCGCTATGGGCCTGATGACACAGATTTCATTGCTGAGTGATATTGCATTGCACGTACGTGCCACAACTTCTTTATCCATTTTTTTCTTTCTGGGATATTTACCTGATACTGGAGACGAGCTTCTTGTGAACACAGCCATCCCAAATATTGGGGTGGCTGTCTGTTTTTGATTTTAATTTCCGTAAGCTATAGGACCATAAGTGGAAGTGCCATAGGCTGTGTTGCTTTGTTTCTTACGTGTTTCAGGAAACACCATACACTTCTCCACAGTGGCTGCTGGCAATTTACATCCTGCCTATTAGCATAACAAGGCTCCCTCTTCTCCATATCCTGTCCTACCTTTCTGGATTTTACACTTTTTTCAGATGGCCCTTTTGCCCGGGGGGGCAGTGAGATTTCATTGTAGTGCAGATTTCCTTTACAGGCTTGCTTGGTTGGCCAAAAAGGGCGTATGCGTTTTTTCCTGAATATATTCAGGAAAAAACGCATACGCCCTTTTTGGCCAAGTGCATCATTGTCCACGTTGTGCCTCTTTTCCTATGCTTTCAGGGCAATTCCAGTCTACCCCCTGCAATCGTTTTCCTGAAATTCTGCCCCGCTTTCAAGTCCCCTTCACAGGCTTACTTCAATATATTTTTGGAGGATAGCTGTCATTTATAACTCTGCAGGTTTGTGAATTACAGTGCCCCTGAGCTCCTTTCTTCAACTCGCTTTCCTGTGAGCTGGGCACAAAACCGCAGGATTGCTTCAGGCCCTAATCTGTTTTCAGCAGGGCACGCTGAGCCTTTGTTTAATTCCTCTTCCTGGTCGGCAATGAGCGTTACATTTGCCCGTGCAGACACCTACAGCTAGTCTCTCATTGGTTCTCCCTATTCCTGTTCATCTTGCACAGAAATTGCAAGCTGTGCCAAACAGGAAGTTAAAGGCACTGACTCTCCAAGCGGGGAGAGTGTTAGTAAAGCATCTGGAATGGTGAACCCGAGAACCAGGATACGAAAACTGAGATGCATTTTAAATCGTTTCCCAATCACACGGTGGACGATACTCTGGGTTTCCCATGCATGTGTTAGCTGGAGGAAGAATCCCTTGAACCTGGAGAGTTGGGACCCATGGAATGTGTACCATGCAGTATGACTTCAAAGGGTCTGCATTTGCTCACCTAAACTCACCAATGCTATCAGCCTGAAGTGTCCAGCCTTATGTCTCAACCAGCTGTGGGTGTAGATGTGGTAAATCCCGGTTGCATCACATGCCCTGAGTGAATTAGTTAAGAATTGCTCTCTATTTCACTGTCTTTGTGTTTTGTTTTCGAAATTTATTTTCATAATGGGATTTATCGGATTTTCACTGCTGCATTTCAGCCGCTGTACACACGCTTGATTCTCTTACGGAGACATATATATCCATGGGTTTTAAGATTCTTCCTAGTCAGGTATATTCCTAGGCGTTGAATATGTGGTGTTGGGTCCATTTCGTTGAGCACAGTGTAGGTCTTGTCTATTACATATTTGGCTTATGGAAAGTTATCTGTGCTAATTTCAGTCTCTGGTTTTATGCAGCACCCCAACGCACCTTTCCCCATAAGCAAGCACTAGTTGGTTTTCTAAATTTGAGACCCTGTTCTGTTTTGTAATTCAGTTCATGTGTAGTCCAGTTTACATTCCGTGTATTAGTGATATATTATGATGTTTCTTTTTCTGTGTGACGTAGTTCACGTAGAATCACCGTACCTGCATCCACTCACTATGCCGCTACGGGCCTGATGACACAGATTTCATTGCTGAGTGATATTGCATTGTACGTACGTGCCACAACTTCTTTATCCATTTTTTGCTTTCTGGGATATTTACCTGATACTGTAGACGAGCTTCTTGTGAACACAGCCGTCCCAAATATTGGGGTGGCTGTCTGTTTTTGATTTTAATTTCCGTAAGCTATAGGACCATAAGTGGAAGTGCCATAGGCTGTGTTGCTTTGTTTGTTACGTGTTTCAGGAAACACCATACACTTCTCCATGGTGTCTGCTGGCAATTTACATCCTGCCAATCAGCATAACAAGGCTCCCTGTTCTCCATATCCTGTCCTACATTTCTGGATTTTACACTTTTTTCAGATGGCCATTTTGCCCGGAGGGGTGGGGGCAGTGAGACTTCATTGTAGTGCAGATTTCCATTACAGGATTGCTTGGTTGGCCAAAAAGGGCGTATGCGTTTTTTCCTGAATATATTCAGGAAAAAACGCATACGCCCTTTTTGGCCAAGTGCATCATTGTCTACGTTCTGCCTCTTTTCCTATGCTTTCAGGGCAATTCCAGTCTACCCCCTGCAATCGTTTTCCTGAAATTCTGCCCCGCTTTCAAGTCCCCTTCGCAGTCTTACTTAAATATATTTTTGGAGGATAGCTGTCATTTATAACTCTGCAGGTTTGTGAATTACAGTGCCCCTGAGCTCCTTTCTTCAACTCGCTTTCTTGTGAGCTGGGCACAAAACCGCAGGATTGCTTCAGGCCCTAATCTGTTTCCGGCAGGGCACAATGAGACTTTGTTTAATTCCTCTTCCTGGTGGGAAATTAGCGTTACATTTGCCCGTGCAGACACCTATAGCTAGTCTCTCATTGTTTCTCCCTATTCCTGTTCATCTTGCACAGAAATTGCAAGCTGTGCCAAACAGGAGGTTAAAAGCACTGACTCTCCAAGCAGGGAGAGTGTTAGTAAAGCATCTGGAATGGTGAACCCGAGGACCAGGATACGAAAACTGAGATGCATTTTAAATCGTTTCCCAATCACACGGTGGACCATACTGTGGGTTTCCCATGCATGTTTTAGCTGGAGGAAGAATCCCTTGAACCTGAAGAGTTGGGACCCATGGAATAGGTACCATGCAGTATGACTTCAAAGGGTCTACATTTGCTCACCGAAACTCACCAATGCTATCAGCCTGTAGTGTCCAGCATTATGTCTCAACCAGCTCTGGGTGTAGATGTGGTCAATCCCGGTTGCATCACATGCCCTGAGTGAATTATTTAAGAATCGCTCTCTATTTCACTGTCTTTGTGTTTTGTTTTCGAAATTTATTTTGATAATGGGTTTTATCGGATTTTCACTGCTGCGTATCGGCCGCTGTACACACGCTTGATTCTCTTATGGAGACATATATAACCATGGGTTTTAAGAATCTTCGTAGTCAGGTATATTCCTAGGCGTTGAATATGTGGTGTTGAGTCCATTTCGTTGAGCAAGGAGTAGGACTTGTCTATTACATATTTGGCTTATGGAAAGTTATCTGTGCTAATTTCAGTCTCTGGTTTTATGCAGCACCCCAAGGCACCTTTCCCCATAAGCAAGCACTAGTTGGTTTTCTAAATTTGAGACCCTGTTCGGTTTTGTAATTCAGTTCATGTGTAGTCAAGTTTACATTCCGTGTATTAGTGATATCTTATGATGTTTCTTTTTCTGTGTGACGTAGTTCACGTAGAATCACCGTACCTGCATCCACTCACTATGCCGCTATGGGCCTGATGACACAGATTTCATTGCTGAGTGATATTGCATTGTACGTACGTGCCAAAACTTCTTTATCCATTTTTTGCTTTCTGGGATATTTACCTGATACTGTAGACGAGCTTCTTGTGAACACAGCCGTCCCAAATATTGGGGTGGCTGTCTGTTTTTGAATTTAATTTCCGTAAGCTATAGGACCATAAGTGGAATTGCCATAGGCTGTGTTGCTTTGTTTCTTACATGTTTCAGGAAACACCATACACTTCTCCAGGGTGGCTGCCGGCAATTTACATCCTGCCAATCAGCATAACAAGGCTCCCAGTTCTCCATATCCTGTCCTACATTTCTGGATTTTACACTTTTTTCAGATGGCCCTTTTGCCCGGGGGGCAGTGAGACTTCATTGTAGTGCAGATTTCCTTTACAGGCTTGCTTGGTTGGCCAAAAAGTGCGCATGCGTTTTTTCCTGAATATATTCAGGAAAAAACGCATACGCACTTTTTGGCCAACTGCATCATTGTCGACGTTGTGCCTCTTTTCCTATGCTTTCAGGGCAATTCCAGTCTACCCCCTGCAATCGTTTTCCTGAAATTCTGCCCCACTTTCAAGTCCCCTTCACAGGCTTACTTCAATATATTTTTGGAGGATAGCTGTCATTTATAACTCTGCAGGTTTGTGAATTACAGTGCCCCTGAGCTCCTTTCTTCAACTCGCTTTCTTGTGAGCTGGGCACAAAACCGCAGGATTGCTTCAGGCCCTAATCTGTTTTCAGCAGGGCACGCTGAGCCTTTGTTTAATTCCTCTTCCTGGTCGGCAATGAGCGTTATATTTGCCCGTGCAGACACCTACAGCTAGTCTCTCATTGGTTCTCCCTAGTCCTGTTCATCTTGCACAGAAATTGCAAGCTGTGCCAAACAGGAGGTTAAAGGCACTGACTCTCCAAGCGGGGAGAGTGTTAGTAAAGCATCTGGAAGGGTGAACACGAGGACCAGGATACGAAAACTGAGATGCATTTTAAATCGTTTCCCAATCACACGGTAGACGATACTCTGGGTTTCCCATGCATGTTTTAGCTGGAGGAAGAATGCCTTGAACCTGGAGAGTTGGGACCCATCGAATGGGTACCATGCAGTATGACTTCAAAGGGTCTGCATTTGCTCACCGAAACTCACCAATGCTATCAGGCTGAAGTGTCCAGCCTTATGTCTCAACCAGCTCTGGGGGTAGATGTGGTCAATCCCGGTTGCATCACATGCCCTGAGTGAATTATTTAAGAATTGCTCTCTATTTCACTGTCTTTGTGTTTTGTTTTCGAAATTTATTTTGATAATGGGATTTATCGGATTTTCACTGCTGCGTTTCGGCCGCTGTACACACGCTTGATTCTCTTACGGAGACATATATATCCATGGGTTTTAAGATTCTTCCTAGTCAGGTATATTCCTAGGCGTTGAATATGTGGTGTTGAATCCATATCGTTGAGCAAGGAGTAGGTCTTGTCTATTACATATTTGGCTTATGGAATGTTATCTGTGCTAATTTCAGTCACTGGTTTTATGCAGCACCCCAAGGCACCTTTCCCCATAAGCAAGCACTAGTTGTTTTTCTAAATTTGAGACCCTGTTCTGTTTTGTAATTCAGTTCATGTGTAGTCAAGTTTACATTCCGTGTATTAGTGATATCTTACGATGTTTCTTTTTCTGTGTGACGTAGTTCACGTAGAATCACCGTACCTGCATCCACTCACTATGCCGCTACGGGCCTGATGACACAGATTTCATTGCTGAGTGATATTGCATTGTACGTACGTGCCACAACTTCTTTATCCATTTTTTGCTTTCTGGGATATTTACCTGATACTGTAGACGAGCTTCTTGTGAACACAGCCGTCCCAAATATTGGGGTGGCTGTCTGTTTTTGATTTTAATTTCCGTAAGCTATAGGACCATAAGTGGAAGTGCCATAGGCTGTGTTGCTTTGTTTCTTACCTGTTTCAGGAAACACCATACACTTCTCCAGGGTGGCTGCCGGCAATTTACATCCTGCGAATCAGCATAACAAGGCTCCCTGTTCTCCATATCCTGTCCTACATTTCTGGATTTTACACTTTTTTCAAGTGGCCCTTTTGCCCGGAGGGGTGGGGGCAGTGAGACTTCATTGTAGTGCAGATTTCCATTACAGGCTTGGTTGGTTGGCCAAAAAGGGCGTATGCGTTTTTTCCTGAATATATTCAGGAAAAAACGCATACGCCCTTTTTGGCCAAGTGCATCATTGTCGACGTTCTGCCTCTTTTCCTATGCTTTCAGGGCAATTCCAGTCTACCCCCTGCAATCGTTTTCCTGAAATTCTGCCCCGCTTTCAAGTCCCCTTCGCAGTCTTACTTAAATATATTTTTGGAGGATAGCTGTCATTTATAACTCTGCAGGTTTGTGAATTACAGTGCCCCTGAGCTCCTTTCTTCAACTCGCTTTCTTGTGAGCTGGGCACAAAACCGCAGGATTGCTTCAGGCCCTAATCTGTTTTCAGCAGGGCACGCTGAGCCTTTGTTTAATTCCTCTTCCTGGTCGGCAATGAGCGTTATATTTGCCCGTGCAGACACCTACAGCTAGTCTCTCATTGGTTCTCCCTATTCCTGTTCATCTTGCACAGAAATTGCAAGCTGTGCCAAACAGGAGGTTAAAGGCACTGACTCTCCAAGCGGGGAGAGTGTTAGTAAAGCATCTGGAAGGGTGAACACGAGGACCAGGATACGAAAACTGAGATGCATTTTAAATCGTTTCCCAATCACACGGTAGACGATACTCTGGGTTTCCCATGCATGTTTTAGCTGGAGGAAGAATGCCTTGAACCTGGAGAGTTGGGACCCATCGAATGGGTACCATGCAGTATGACTTCAAAGGGTCTGCATTTGCTCACCGAAACTCACCAATGCTATCAGGCTGAAGTGTCCAGCCTTATGTCTCAACCAGCTCTGGGGGTAGATGTGGTCAATCCCGGTTGCATCACATGCCCTGAGTGAATTATTTAAGAATTGCTCTCTATTTCACTGTCTTTGTGTTTTGTTTTCGAAATTTATTTTGATAATGGGATTTATCGGATTTTCACTGCTGCGTTTCGGCCGCTGTACACACGCTTGATTCTCTTACGGAGACATATATATCCATGGGTTTTAAGATTCTTCCTAGTCAGGTATATTCCTAGGCGTTGAATATGTGGTGTTGAATCCATATCGTTGAGCAAGGAGTAGGTCTTGTCTATTACATATTTGGCTTATGGAATGTTATCTGTGCTAATTTCAGTCACTGGTTTTATGCAGCACCCCAAGGCACCTTTCCCCATAAGCAAGCACTAGTTGTTTTTCTAAATTTGAGACCCTGTTCTGTTTTGTAATTCAGTTCATGTGTAGTCAAGTTTACATTCCGTGTATTAGTGATATCTTACGATGTTTCTTTTTCTGTGTGACGTAGTTCACGTAGAATCACCGTACCTGCATCCACTCACTATGCCGCTACGGGCCTGATGACACAGATTTCATTGCTGAGTGATATTGCATTGTACGTACGTGCCACAACTTCTTTATCCATTTTTTGCTTTCTGGGATATTTACCTGATACTGTAGACGAGCTTCTTGTGAACACAGCCGTCCCAAATATTGGGGTGGCTGTCTGTTTTTGATTTTAATTTCCGTAAGCTATAGGACCATAAGTGGAAGTGCCATAGGCTGTGTTGCTTTGTTTCTTACCTGTTTCAGGAAACACCATACACTTCTCCAGGGTGGCTGCCGGCAATTTACATCCTGCGAATCAGCATAACAAGGCTCCCTGTTCTCCATATCCTGTCCTACATTTCTGGATTTTACACTTTTTTCAAGTGGCCCTTTTGCCCGGAGGGGTGGGGGCAGTGAGACTTCATTGTAGTGCAGATTTCCATTACAGGCTTGGTTGGTTGGCCAAAAAGGGCGTATGCGTTTTTTCCTGAATATATTCAGGAAAAAACGCATACGCCCTTTTTGGCCAAGTGCATCATTGTCGACGTTCTGCCTCTTTTCCTATGCTTTCAGGGCAATTCCAGTCTACCCCCTGCAATCGTTTTCCTGAAATTCTGCCCCGCTTTCAAGTCCCCTTCGCAGTCTTACTTAAATATATTTTTGGAGGATAGCTGTCATTTATAACTCTGCAGGTTTGTGTATTACAGTGCCCCTGAGCTCCTTTCTTCAACTCGCTTTCTTGTGAGCTGGGCACAAAACCGCAGGATTGCTTCAGGCCCTAATCTGTTTCCGGCAGGGCACACTGAGCCTTTGTTTAATTCCTCTTCCTGGTGGGAAATTAGCGTTACATTTGCCCGTGCAGACACCTATAGCTAGTCTCTCATTGTTTCTCCCTATTCCTGTTCATCTTCCACAGAAATTGCAAGCTGTGCCAAACAGGAGGTTAAAAGCACTGACTCTCCAAGCAGGGAGAGTGTTAGTAAAGCATCTGGAATGGTGAACCCAAGGACCAGGATACGAAAACTGAGATGCATTTTAAATTGTTTCCCAATCACACTGTGGACCATACTGTGTGTTTCCCATGCATGTTTTAGCTGGAGGAAGAATCCCTTGAACCTGAAGAGTTGGGACCCATGGAATAGGTACCATGCAGTATGACTTCAAAGGGTCTACATTTGCTCACCGAAAATCACCAATGCTATCAGCCTGTAGTGTCCAGCCTTATGTCTCAACCAGCTCTGGGTGTAGATGTGGTCAATCCCGGTTGTATCACATGCCCTTAGTGAATTATTTAAGAATCGCTCTCTATTTCACTGTCTTTGTGTTTTCTTTTCGAAATTTATTTTGATAATGGGATTTATCGGATTTTCACTGCTGCGTATCGGCCGCTGTACACACGCTTGATTCTCTTACGGAGACATATATAACCATGGGTTTTAAGATTCTTCCTAGTCAGGTATATTCCTAGGCGTTGAATATGTGGTGTTGAGTCCATTTCGTTGAGCAAGGAGTAGGTCTTGTCTATTACATATTTGTCTTATGGAATGTTATCTGTACTAATTTCAGTCTCTGGTTTTATGCAGCACCCCAAGGCACCTTTCCCCATAAGCAAGCACTAGTTTGTTTTCTAAATTTGAGACCCTGTTCTGTTTTGTAATTCAGTTCATGTGTAGTCCAGTTTACATTCCGTGTATTAGTGATATCTTATGATGTTTCTTTTTCTGTGTGACGTAGTTCACGTAGAATCACCGTACCTGCATCCACTCACTATGCCGCTATGGGCCTGATGACACACATTTCATTGCTGAGTGATATTGCATTGTACGTACGTGCCAAAACTTCTTTATCCATTTTTTGCTTTCTGGGATATTTACCTGATACTGTAGACGAGCTTCTTGTGAACACAGCCGTCCCAAATATTGGGGTGGCTGTCTGTTTTTGATTTTAATTTCCGTAAGCTATAGGACCATAAGTGGAAGTGCCATAGGCTGTGTTGCTTTGTTTCTTACGTGTTTCAGGAAACACCATACACTTCTCCAGGGTGGCTGCTGGCAATTTACATCCTGCCAATCAGCATAACAAGGCTCCCTGTTCTCCATATCCTGTCCTACCTTTCTGGATTTTACACTTTTTTCAGATGGCCCTTTTGCCCGGGGGGGCAGTGAGATTTCATTGTAGTGCAGATTTCCTTTACAGGCTTGCTTGGTTGGCCAAAAAGTGCATATGCGTTTTTTCCTGAATATATTCAGGAAAAAACGCATATGCCCTTTTTGGCCAAGTGCATCATTGTCGACGTTCTGCCTCTTTTCCTATGCTTTCAGGGCAATTCCAGTCTACCCCCTGCAATCGTTTTCCTGAAATTCTGCCCTGCTTTCAAGTCCCCTTCGCAGGCTTACTTCAATATATTTTTGAAGGATAGCTGTCAATTATAACTCTGCAGGTTTGTGAATTACAGTGCCCCTGAGCTCCTTTCTTCAACTCGCTTTCTTGTGAGCTGGGCACAAAACCGCAGGATTGCTTCAGGCCCTAATCTGTTTCCAGCAGGGCACACTGAGCCTTTGTTTAATTCCTCTTCCTGGTGGGCAATGAGCGTTACATTTGCCCGTGCAGACACCTACAGCTAGTCTCTCATTGGTTCTCCCTATTCCTGTTCATCTTGCACAGAAATTGCAAGCTGTGCCAAAGAGGAGGTTAAAGGCACTGACTCTCCAAGCGGGGAGAGTGTTAGTAAAGCATCTGGAAGGGTGAACACGAGGACCAGGATACGAAAACTGAGATGCATTTTAAATCGTTTCCCAATCACACGGTAGACGATACTCTGGGTTTCCCATGCATGTTTTAGCTGGAGGAAGAATGCCTTGAACCTGGAGAGTTGGGACCCATGGAATGGGTACCATGCAGTATGACTTCAAAGGGTCTGCATTTGCCCACCGAAACTCACCAATGCTATCAGCCTGAAGTGTCCAGCCTTATGTCTCAACCAGCTCTGGGTGTAGATGTGGTGAATCCCGGTTGCATCACATGCTCTGAGTGAATTATTTAAGAATTGCTCTCTATTTCACTGTCTTTGTTTTCGAAATTTATTTTGATAATGGGATTTATCGGATTTTCACTGCTGCGTTTCGGCCGCTGTACACACGCTTGATTCTCTTACGGAGACATATATATCCATGGGTTTTACGATTCTTCCTAGTCAGGTATATTCCTAGGCGTTGAATATGTGGTGTTGGGTCCATTTCGTTGAGCAAGGAGTAGGTCTTTTTTATTACATATTTGGCTTATGGCAAGTTATCTGTGCTAATTTCAGTCTCTGGTTTTATGCAGCACCCCAAGGCACTTTTCACCATAAGCAAGCACTAGTCGGTTTTCTAAATTTGAGACCCTGTTCTGTTTTGTAATTCAGTTCATGTGTAGTCAAGTTTACATTCCGTGTATTAGTGATATCTTATGATGTTTCTTTTTCTGTGTGACGTAGTTCACGTAGAATCACCGTACCTGCATCCACTTAATATGCCGCTACGGGCCTGATGACACAGATTTCATTGCTGAGTGATATTGCATTGTACGTACGTGCCAAAACTTCTTTATCCATTTTTTGCTTTCTGGGATATTTACCTGATACTGTAGACGAGCTTCTTGTGAACACAGCCGTCCCAAATATTGGGGTGGCTGTCTGTTTTTGATTTTAATTTCCGTAAGCTATAGGACCATAAGTGGAATTGCCATAGGCTGTGTTGCTTTGTTTCTTACGTGTTTCAGGAAACACCATACACTTCTCCAGGGTGGCTGCTGGCAATTTACATCCTGCCAATCAGCATAACAAGGCTCCCAGTTCTCCATATCCTGTCCTACGTTTCTGGATTTTACACTTTTTTCAGATGGCCCTTTTGCCCGGGGGGCAGTGAGACTTCATTGTAGTGCAGATTTCCTTTACAGGCTTGCTTGGTTGGCCAAAAAGTGCGCATGCGTTTTTTCCTGAATATATTCAGGAAAAAACACATACGCACTTTTTGGCCAACTGCATCATTGTCGACGTTGTGCCTCTTTTCCTATGCTTTCAGGGCAATTCCAGTCTACCCCCTGCAATCATTTTCCTGAAATTCTGCCCCGCTTTCATGTCCCCTTCACAGGCTTACTTCAATATATTTTTGGAGGATAGCTGTCATTTATAACTCTGCAGGTTTGTGAATTACAGTGCCCCTGAGCTCCTTTCTTCAACTCGCTTTCTTGTGAGCTGGGCACAAAACCGCAGGATTGCTTCAGGCCCTAATCTGCTTCAGGCAGGGCATGCTGAGCCTTTGTTTAATTCCTCTTCCTGGTGGGAAATGAGCGTTACATTTGCCCGTTCAGACACCTACAGCTAGTCTCTCATTGGTTCTCCCTATTCATGTTCATCTTGCACAGAAATTGCAAGCTGTGCCAAACAGGAGGTTAAAGGCACTGACTCTCCAAGCAGGGAGAGTGTTAGTAAAGCATCTGGAATGGTGAACCCGAGGACCAGGATACGAAAACTGAGATGCATTGTAAATCGTTTCCCAATCACACGGTGGACCATACTGTGGGTTTCCCATGCATGTTTTAGCTGGAGGAAGAATCCCTTGAACCTGAAGAGTTGGGACCCATGGAATAGGTACCATGCAGTATGACTTCAAAGGGTCTGCATTTGCTCACCGAAACTCACCAATGCTATCAGCCTGAAGTGTCCAGCCTTATGTGTCAACCAGCTCTGGGTGTAGATGTGGTCAATCCCGGTTGCATCACATTCCCTGAGTGAATTATTTAAGAATTGCTCTCTATTTCACTGTCTTTGTGTTTTGTTTCGAAATTTATTTTGATAATGGGATTTATCGGATTTTCACTGCTGCGTTTCGGCCGCTGTACACACGCTTGATTCTCTTACGGAGACATATATATCCATGGGTTTTAAGATTCTTCCTAGTCAGGTATATTCCTAGGCGTTGAATATGTGGTGTTGGGTCCATTTCGTTGAGCAAGGAGTAGGACTTGTCTATTACATATTTGGCTTATGGAAAGTTATCTGTGCTAATTTCAGTCTCTGGTTTTATGCAGCACCCCAAGGCACCTTTCCCCATAAGCAAGCACTAGTTGGTTTTCTAAATTTGAGACCCTGTTCTGTTTTGTAATTCAGTTCATGTGTAGTCAAGTTTACATTCCGTGTATTAGTGATATCTTATGATGTTTCTTTTTCTGTGTGACGTAGTTCACGTAGAATCACCGTACCTGCATCCACTCACTATGCCGCTACGGGCCTGATGACACAGATTTCATTGCTGAGTGATATTGCATTGCACGTACGTGCCACAACTTCTTTATCCATTTTTTGCTTTCTGGGATATTTACCTGATACTGTAGACGAGCTTCTTGTGAACACAGCCGTCCCAAATATTGGGGTGGCTGTCTGTTTTTGATTTTAATTTCCGTAAGCTATAGGACCATAAGTGGAAGTGCCATAGGCTGTGTTGCTTTGTTTCTTACGTGTTTCAGGAAACACCATACACTTCTCCAGGGTGGCTGCCGGCAATTTACATCCTGCCAATCAGCATAACAAGGCTCCCTGTTCTCCATATCCTATCCTACATTTCTGGATTTTACACTTTTTTCAGATGGCCCATTTGCCCGGGGGGGGGGGCAGGGAGACTTCATTGTAGTGCAGATTTCCTTTACAGTCTTGCTTGGTTGGCCATAAAGTGCGTATGCGTTTTTTCCTGAATATATTCAGGAAAAAACGCATACGCCGTTTTTGGCCAAGTGCATCATTGTCGACGTTCTGCCTCTTTTCCTATGCTTTCAGGGCAATTCCAGTCTACCCCCTGCAATCGTTTTCCTGAAATTCTGCCCCGCTTTCAAGTCCCCTTCGCAGGCTTACTTCAATATATTTTTGGAGGATAGCTGTCATTTATAACTCTGCAGGTTTGTGAAGTACAGTGCCCCTGAGCTCCTTTCTTCAACTCGCTTTCTTGTGAGCTGGGCACAAAACCGCAGGTTTGCTTCAGGCCCTAATCTGTTTCCAGCAGGGCATGCTGAGCCTTTGTTTAATTCCTCTTCCTGGTGGGAAATGAGTGTTACATTTGCCCGTGCAGACACCTACAGCTAGTCTTTCATTGGTTCTCCCTATTCGTGTTCATCTTGCACAGAAATTGCAAGCTGTGCCAAAGAGGAGGTTAAAGGCACTGACTCTCCAAGCGGGGAGAGTGTTAGTAAATCATCTGGAATGGTGAAACCGAGGACCAGGATACGAAAACTGAGTTGCATTTTAAATCGTTTCCCAATCACATGGTGGACGATACTCTGGATTTCCCATGCATGTTTTAGCTGGAGGAAGAATGCCTTGAACCTGGAGAGTTGGGACCCATGGAATAGGTACCATGCAGTATGACTTCAAAGGGTCTGCATTTGCTCACCGAAACTCACCAATGCTATCAGCCTGAAGTGTCCAGCCTTATGTCTCAACCAGCTCTGGGTGTAGATGTGGTCAATCCCGGTTGCATCACATGCCCTGAGTGAATTATTTAAGAATTGCTCTCTATTTCACTGTCTTTGTGTTTTGTTTTTGAAATTTATTTTCATAATGGGATTTATCAGATTTTCACTGCTGCGTTTATGCCGCTGTACACACGCTTGATTCTCTTATGGAGACATATAAATCCATGGGTTTTAAGATTCTTCCTAGTCAGGTATATTCCTAGGCGTTGAATATGTGGTGTTGAGTTCATTTCGTTGAGCAAGGTGTAGGTCTTGTCTATTACATATTTGGCTTATGGAATGTTATCTGTGCTAATTTCAGTCTCTGGTTTTATGCAGTACCCCAAGACACCTTTCCCCATAAGCAAGCACTAGTTGGTTTTCTAAATTTGAGACCCTGTTCTGTTTTGTAATTCAGTTCATGTGTAGTCATGTTTACATTCCGTGTATTAGTGATATCTTATGATGTTTCTTTTTCTCTGTGAGGTAGTTCACGTAGAATCACCGTACCTGCATCCACTCACTATGCCGCTACGGGCCTGATGACACAGATTTCATTGCTGAGTGATATTGCATTGCACGTACGTGCCACAAATTATTTATCCATTTTTTGCTTTCTGGGATATTTACCTGGTACTGTAGACGAGCTTCTTGGGAACACAGCCGTCCCAAACTTTGGGGTGGCTCTCTGTTTTTGATTTTAATTTCCGTAAGCTATAGGACCATAAGTGGAAGTGCCATAGGCTGTGTTGCTTTGATTCTTAAGTGTTTCAAGAAACACCATACACTTCTCCAGGGTGGCTGCTGGCAATTTACATCCTGCCAATCAGCATAACAAGGCTCCCTGTTCTCCATATCCTGTCCTACCTTTCTGGATTTTACACTTTTTTCAGATGGCCCTTTTGCCCGGGGGGCAGTGAGACTTCATTGTAGTGCAGATTTCCTTTACAGGCTTGCTTGGTTGGCCAAAAAGGGCGTATGCGTTTTTTCCTGAATATATTCAGGAAAAAACGCATACGCCCTTTTTGGCCAAGTGCATCATTGTCCACGTTCTGCCTCTTTTCCTATGCTTTCAGGGCAATTCCAGTCTACCCCCTGCAATGGTTTTCCTGAAACTCTGCCCCGCTTTTAAGTCCCAATCGAAGGCTTACTTCAATATATTTTTGGAGGATAGCTGTCATTTATAACTCTGCAGGTTTGTGAATTACAGTGCCCCTGAGCTCCTCTCTTCAACTCGCTTTCTTGTGAGCTGGGCACAAAACCGCAGGATTGCTTCAGGCCCTAATCTGTTTCCGGCAGGGCACGCTGAGCCTTTGGTTAATTCCTCTTCCTGGTGGGAAATGAGCGTTACATTTGCCCGTGCAGACACCTACAGCTAGTCTCTCATTGGTTCTCCCTATTCCTGTTCATCTTGCACAGAAATTGCAAGCTGTGCCAAAGAGGAGTTTAAAGGCACTGACTCTCCAAGCGGGGAGAGTGTTAGTAAAGCATCTGGAATGGTGAACCCGAGGACCAGTATACGAAAATTGAGATACATTTTAAATCGTTTCCGAATCACACGGTGGACGATACTCTGGGTTTCCCATGCATGTTTTAGCTGGAGGAAGAATGCCTTGAACCTGGAGAGTTGGGACCCATGGAATGGGTACCATGCAGTATGACTTCAAAGGGTCTGCATTTGCTCACCGAAACTCACCAATGCTATCAGCCTGAAGTGTCCAGCCTTATGTCTCAACCAGCTCTGGGTGTAGATGTGGTCAATCCCGGTTGCATCACATGCCCTGAGTGAATTATTTAAGAATTGCTCTCTATTTCACTGTCTTTGTGTTTTGTTTTTGAAATTTATTTTGATAATGGGATTTATCGGATTTTCACTGCTGCCTTTATGCCGCTGTACACACGCTTGATTCTCTTACAGAGACATATAAATCCATGGGTTTTAAGATTCTTCCTAGTCAGGTATATTCCTAGGCGTTGAATATGTGGTGTTGAGTCCATTTCGTTGAGCAAGGAGTAGGTCTTTTCTATTACATATTTGGCTTATGGAATGTTATCTGTGCTAATTTCAGTCTCTGGTTTTATGCAGCACCCCAAGGCACCTTTCTCCATAAGCAAGCACTAGTTGGTTTTCTAAATTTGAGACCCTGTTCTGTTTTGTAATTCAGTTCATGTGTAGTCAAGTTTACATTCCGTGTATTAGTGATATCTTATGATGTTTCTTTTTCTGTGTGACGTAGTTCACGTAGAATCACCGTACCTGCATCCACTCACTATGCCGCTATGGGCCTGATGACACAGATTTCATTGCTGAGTGATATTGCATTGCACGTACGTGCCACAATTATTTATCCATTTTTTGCTTTCTGGGATATTTACCTGGTACTGTAGACGAGCTTCTTGGGAACACAGCCGTCCCAAACTTTGGGGTGGCTCTCTGTTTTTGATTTTAATTTCCGTAAGCTATAGGACCATAAGTGGAAGTGCCATAGGCTGTGTTGCTTTGTTTCTTACGTGTTTCAAGAAACACCATACACTTCTCCAGGGTGGCTGCTGGCAATTTACATCCTGCCAATCAGCATAACAAGGCTCCCTGTTCTCCATATCCTGTCCTACCTTTCTGGATTTTACACTTTTTTCAGATGGCCCTTTTGCCCGGGTGGCAGTGAGACTTCATTGTAGTGCAGATTTCCTTTACAGGCTTGCTTGTTTGGCCAAAAAGGGCATATGCGTTTTTTCCTGAATATATTCAGGAAAAAACGCATATGCCCTTTTTGGCCAAGTGCATCATTGTCGACGTTGTGCCTCTTTTCCTATGTATCAGGGCAATTCCAGTCTACCCCCTGCAATCGTTTTCCTGAAATTCTGCCCCGATTTCAAGTCCCCTTCGCAGGCTTACTTCAATATATTTTTGGAGGATAGCTGTCATTTATAACTCTGCAGGTTTCTGAATTACAGTGCCCCTGAGCTCCTTTCTTCAACTCGCTTTCTTGTGAGCTGGGCACAAAACCGCAGGATTGCTTCAGGCCCTAATCTGTTTCCAGCAGGGCACACTGAGCCTTTGTTTAATTCCTCTTCCTGGTGGGCAATGAGCGTTACATTTGCCCCTGCAGACACCTACAGCTATTCTCTCATTGGTTCTCCCTATTCCTGTTCATCTTGCACAGAAATGGCAAGCTGTGCCAAACAGGAGGTTAAAGGCACTGACTCTCCAAGCGGGGAGAGTGTTAGTAAAGCATCTGGAATGGTGAACCCGAGGACCAGGAATCGAAAACTGAGATGCATTTTAAATCGTCTCCCAATCACACGGTGGACGATACTCTGTGTTTCCCATGCATGTTTTAGCTGGAGGAAGAATCCCTTGAACCTGGAGAGTTGGGACCCATGGAATGGGTACCATGCAGTATGACTTCAAAGGGTCTGCATTTGCTCACCAAAACTCACCAATGCTATCAGCCTGAAGTGTCCAGCCTTATGTCTCAACCAGCTCTGGGTGTAGATGTGTTAAATCCCGGTTGCATCACATGCCCTGAGTGAATTATTTAAGAATTGCTCTCTATTTCACTGTCTTTGTGTTTTGTTTTTGAAATTTATTTTCTTAATGGGATTTATCAGATTTTCACTGCTGCGTTTATGCCGCTGTACACACGCTTGATTCTCTTACGGAGACATATATATCCATGGGTTTTAAGATTCTTCCTAGTCAGGTATATTCCTAGGCGTTGAATATGTGGTGTTGAGTCCATTTCGTTGAGCAAGGTGTAGGTCTTGTCTATTACATATTTGACTTATGGAATGTTATCTGTGCTAATTTCAGTCTCTGGTTTTATGTAGCACCCCAAGGCACCTTTCCCCATAAGCAAGCACTAGTTGGTTTTCTAAATTTGAGACCCTGTTCTGTTTTGTAATTCAGTTCATGTGTAGTCAAGTTTACATTCCGTGTATTAGTGATATCTTATGATGTTTCTTTTTCTGTGTGAGGTAGTTCACGTAGAATCACCGTATCTGCATCCACTCACTATGCCGCTACGGGCCTGATGACACAGATTTCATTGCTGAGTGATATTGCATTGCACGTACGTGCCACAAATTATTTATCCATTTTTTGCTTTCTGGGATATTTACCTGGTACTGTAGACGAGCTTCTTGGGAACACAGCCGTCCCAAACTTTGGGGTGGCTCTCTGTTTTTGATTTTAATTTCCGTAAGCTATAGGACCATAAGTGGAAGTGCCATAGGCTGTGTTGCTTTGTTTCTTACGTGTTTCAAGAAACACCATACACTTCTCCAGGGTGGCTGCTGGCAATTTACATCCTGCCAATCAGCATAACAAGGCTCCCTGTTCTCCATATCCTGTCCTACCTTTCTGGATTTTACACTTTTTTCAGATGGCCCTTTTGCCCGGGGGGCAGTGAGACTTCATTGTAGTGCAGATTTCCTTTACAGGCTTGCTTGTTTGGCCAAAAATGGCGTATGCGTTTTTTCCTGAATATATTCAGGAAAAAACGCATATGCCCTTTTTGGCCAAGTGCATCATTGTCCACGTTCTGCCTCTTTTCCTATGCTTTCAGGGCAATTCCAGTCTACCCCCTGCAATGGTTTTTCAGAAACTCTGCCCCGCTTTCAAGTCCCCTTCGCAGGCTTACTTCAATATATTTTTGGAGGATAGCTGTCATTTATAACTCTGCAGGTTTGTGAATTACAGTGCCCCTGAGCTCCTCTCTTCAACTCGCTTTCTTGTGAGCTGGGCACAAAACCGCAGGATTGCTTCAGGCCCTAATCAGTTTCCGGCAGGGCACGCTGAGCCTTTGGTTAATTCCTCTTCCTGGTGGGAAATGAGCATTACATTTGCCCGTGCAGACACCTACAGCTAGTCTCTCATTGGTTCTCCCTATTCCTGTTCATCTTGCACAGAAATTTCAAGCTGTGCCAAAGAGGAGGTTAAAGGCACTGACTCTCCAAGCGGGGAGAGTGTTAGTAAAGCATCTGAAATGGTGAACCCGAGGACCAGGATACGAAAATTGAGATACATTTTAAATCGTTTCCCAATTACACGGTGGACGATACTCTGGGTTTCCCATGCATGTTTTAGCTGGAGGAAGAATCCCTTGAACCTGGAGAGTTGGGACCCATGGAATGGGTACCATGCAGTATGACTTCAAAGGGTCTGCATTTGCTCACCGAAACTCACCAATGCTATCAGCCTGAAGTGTCCAGCCTTATATCTCAACCAGCTCTGGGTGTAGATGTGGTCAATCCCGGTTGCATCACATGCCCTGAGTGAATTATTTAAGAATTGCTCTGTATTTCACTGTCTTTGTGTTTTGTTTTTGAAATTTATTTTGATAATGGGTTTTATCGGATTTTCACTGCTGCCGTTATGCCGCTGTACACACGCTTGATTCTCTTACGGAGACATATAAATCCATGGGTTTTAAGATTCTTCCTAGTCAGGTATATTCCTAGGCGTTGAATATGTGGTGTTGGGTCCATTTCGTTGAGCAAGGAGTAGGTCTTGTCTATTACATATTTGGCTTATGGAATGTTATCTGTGCTAATTTCAGTCTCTGGTTTTATGCAGCACCCCAACGCACCTTTCCCCATAAGCAAGCACTAGTTGGTTTTCTAAATTTGAGACCCTGTTCTGTTTTGTAATTCAGTTCATGTGTAGTCAAGTTTACATTCCGTGTATTAGTGATATCTTATGATGTTTCTTTTTCTGTGTGACGTAGTTCACGTAGAATCACCGTACCTGCATCCACTCACTATGCCGCTACGGGCCTGATGACACAGATTTCATTGCTGAGTGATATTGCATTGCACGTACGTGCCACAACTTCTTTATCCATTTTTTGCTTTCTGGGATATTTACCTGGTACTGTAGACGAGCTTCTTGTGAACACAGCCGTCCCAAACATTGGGGTGGCTGTCTGTTTTTGATTTTAATTTCCGTAATCTTTGGGACCATAAGTGGAAGTGCCATAGGCTGTGTCGCTTTGTTTCTTATGGGTTTCAGGAAACACCATACACTTCTCCAGGGTGGCTGTTGGCAATTTACATCCTGCCAATCAGCATAACAAGGCTCCCTGTTCTCCATATCCTGTCCTACCTTTCTGGATTTTACACTTTTTTCAGATGGCCCTTTTGCCCATGGGGCAGTTAGACTTCATTGTAGTGCAGATTTCCTTTACAGGCTTGCTTGGTTTGCGAAAAAGGGCGTATGCGTTTTTTCCTGAATATATTCAGGAAAAAATGCATACGCACTTTTTGGCCAAGTGCACCATTGTCGACGTTCTGCCTCTTTTCCTATGCTTTCTGGGCAATTCCAGTCTACCCCCTGCAATCGTTTTCCTGAAATTCTGTCCCGCTTTCAAGTCCCCTTCGCAGGCTTACTTCAATATATTTTTGGAGGATAGCTGTCATTTATAACTCTGCAGGTTTGTGAATTACAGTGCCCCTGAGCTCCTTTCTTCAACTCGCTTTCTTGTGAGCTGGGCACAAAACCGCAGGATTGCTTCAGGCCCTAATCTGTTTCCGGCAGGGCACGCTGAGCCTTTGGTTAATTCCTCTTCCTGGTGGGAAATGAGCCTTACATTTGTCCGTGCAGACACCTATAGCTAGTCTCTCATTGGTTCTCCCTATTCCTGTTCATCTTGCGCAGAAATTGCAAGCTGTGCCAAACAGGAGGTTAAAGGCACTGACTCTCCAAGCGGGGAGAATGTTAGTAAACCGTCTGGAATGGTGAACCCGAGGACCAGGATACGAAAACTGAGATGCATTTTAAATCGTTTCCTAATCCCACGGTGGACCATACTCGCCGTTTCCCACGCATGTTTTAGCTGAAGAAAGAATCCCTTGAACCTGGAGAGTTGGGACCCTTGGATTGGGTACCATGCAGTATGACTTCAAAGGATCTGCATTTGTTCACCGAAACTCACCAATGCTATCAGCCTGAAGTGTCCAGCCTTATGTCTCAACCAGCTCTGGGTGTAGATGTGGTAAATCCAGGTTGCATCACATGCCCTGAGTGAATTATTTAAGAATTGCTTCCTATTTCACTGTCATTGTGTTTTGTTTTTGAAATTTATTTTAATAATGGGATTTATCGGATTTTCACTGCTTCGTTTATGCCGCTGTACACGCGCTTGATTCTGTTACGGAGACATATAAGTCCATGGGTTTTAAGATTCTTACTAATCCGGTATATTCTTAGGCATTGAATATGGCGTGTGGAGTCCATTTCGTTGAGCAAGGAGTAGGTCTTGACTATTACATATTTGGCTTATGGAATGGTATCTGTGCTAATTTCAATCTCTGGTTTTATGCAGCACCCCAACTCACCTTTCCCCTTAAGGAAGCATAAGTTGGTTTTCTTAATTTGAAACCCTCTTCTCTTTTGTAATTCAGTTCATGTGTAGCCATGTTAACATTCCATGTATTAGTGATATCTTATGTCTTTTTCTTTTTGAATTATGTGACTTCGAATGATCACACGTAACTCCTCTTGAGTTGTTATAACTGGCCGTATTTCATTGATTTCCAGGCTGAGTAATATTCCACTCTACATAAGCACCACATCTCTGTCCGTTTTTTCTCTGCAGATACTTTAAGTTATATCCTAGTCGAGGATCTTTTAAACAGAGAGGTGGTAAACATTGGGGTGCCTGTGTCCTCTCGATTTTTGTTTTTCCCAAGATATACGTCCATGAGTGCAAGTGCCCTGTGCTCGGTAGCTCATTTTTTAGATGCTTTAGTAAACACAATAGACTTATCCAGAGTGACCGTTGGCAATATACATTTCCACTATAAGACTCACAGGGCTCCCTTTTCTCCTTGCCCTGTCCTGCATTTCTGGTGTTTACACTTTATGAGGACGGCTCTTCTGACTGATGCAAAGTGATATGTTTTGTAGTATTGATTTCCAGTGCCCACCTGTTTGGTTGGCTAAAAAAGTGTATGCCCTTTTCTTGAATATATACAGAAAAAGACGCATACACCCTTTTTGGCCAACTGCAATGTTGGCAATGTTCAGCCCCTTTTCTTGTGCTTAATGGCGAGTCCTTTCTACCTCTTCCAATCCCTTTCCTGCCATTCTCCGTTGCTTACAAGTCCTTTTCTCTGACTTTCCTCAAGACATTTTTCAGTGATAGATATTTTCAATTCTGCAGTTTCGTGAATTTTAGTGCCCCTGAGTTCCATTTTCCAACTTGTGTTTATGGGAACTGGCCACAAAGCATCAGGATTCCTCAAGCCCTATTCTGTTTCCATGGGCAACCCTAGCCTTTGGTCAATTCGTCTTCCTGATTGGAAATTAGAGTGGCATGTGCCTGTCCGAACACCTAGGACTTGTCTCTCATTGTTCCTCCTCCTTCTGCTTCATCCTCTGGACAAATTCCAAACTGTATGCAACAGGATGTTGACAGTGCTGACATCTCCAAGTGGGGAGACTGTTAGTAAAGACGCTGGAGTGGTGAACCCTAGCACCAAGAGATGAGGAGATGAGATGCCTTTTCCAAACTTTTCCCGATCAGACGGTATACCATCCTCCGGGTGTGACAGGCATGTTTTAGGTGTAGGAAGGGTCCCATTCATGTGAGGAGAACACCAGGGGATTTTAAATATCAGTGTCTCTCCGCAACCCAAACTGGGGAATTTTTTAAGCTACGGCTACACATATGTTCATTAAGGGCCTTGGGAAGTAGGCAGAGTCCAAACTTTAGATGATTGAAGTCTTCAGGGTCAGAAGCACTCACCACTGTCTTCCCTTAGATTCCATTTTTACTGTCATTGATGGATGATGTCAATAAAAATATCTATTCTTTTTCAGATCATTTCCCCTTATAGGTTATTGCAAAATATTGAGTGTAGTTCCCTGTGCTATACAGTAGTTCCTTGCTGATGATTTCATACATAGCAGTGTGTATGTGTTAATCCCAAACTGTTAATTGATCCCTCCTCCTACCATTTCCCTTTGGTAATAATAAATTATAAGATTTTATGCTTCTCAGAAATGGGGGAGCTGAAAGAGAGGTATCATTTTCAATGCAAAAGCATTTAAAACAAGATTGAAGCTTTAACCAAGATTATTAGATGTACATCCTTGGAAAGAAATCACTTTGTTTCTCTAATATTGACCTGACAAAGAAGACAAACCTTTTCACTGAACTTGCTTATAAGAAAGTGATGGAAATATCAAATGGAAGTGTTAGAAACATCTTATTTTACCCGAGCCTTATACACTGTTCTATGTTAATTACAGTTTGGCTCACACATCTGTTCATTGAAGTTACAATGTTCTCAATTTCTGTTACTGATCCTCCAGAGTGGACGCCAACAAGTGTCCCCCTGCCCAGTGTCATTGGAGCCAATAGATCGAGACTGAGTTTGGTTCAAAAGCAAAGGAAACTTTATATTTTGATCAGAGAATGGAGAGGTGCTACCCTGTGGGCTGTGGGCTGGGCTGCTGTGTAGAGATCCTGTCAGAGTCACTGGGAGGGAGGGGGCTGAGCTCTCGAGGACCTGGTTGGCTGCAGCTCAGGCTCTATGTCACGGAGTCTGAACTGGGCCCCAGGAGCTGAAGTGTCATCGAGCCATTCTGCTCTAGGAAATCTGGTCTGAAGTGCCGGGTGTGGAACCTCTGTATGCGGGACACTAGGAGCACCTGAAATTAGACAAAGCACAAAGGATAAAAATGGTTAGACTTTATTTTATTGCCCAGATTCTATTTTTATCTCCCAGGCATTTTTAAGGGGCTTTGCCTGGGACAAACTTCTCTTCTGCCTTTTGTCCCTTTCCTCATTCTTGGAGTGCTGCGGGTGCAGACCCTTCTTCTGTAACTGCTGAGTGCTGAGTTAGGAGGCTTCATACCCGTGGGCGAGGGTCAGAACTTCTCCCCAGCAGCCTCCAGGTGACGTTGATTGTCCCCAGGCCTCCTGCCTCCCTGCTCGTCCACCTGAGCACCAGTATTGGAAGTGTTATAGATTCTAATGACCTTTAAGGGTCCAGAAAGGAGATGTGCAGTGGCGCTGTGAGGTCCAGTTTCACTCCGCCCCACATTTGTTCGGCCACCTTAGGCTGACCGTTTCTGCCAGCCTAGATGCTCTGACTGACCGTTTCTGCCAGCCTAGATGCTCTGACCAACAGTCTGCGCTTTCTTCCATTAGGCCCCTGAATTAACGTAAAAACAGCACCAGGTGTCAGGATCCTGCCCGCTCAGCTCCCAGACAGTCCAGGGTCAGTGGTGATGAAGGATCATGATGGTCACTGAGTCAAGAGCCTTTGGAAGTAAACAGGAGTCCAGCCGGTCTTATTGGCCACCATCATCAGGGTGTCTGTAGGCTTTTCTATGGTGACAGCATGATATACGGTTCCCCCGCCAAGATTATTAGCTCCCCTCTGGGTACAGTAAGTACTGCAAGCAGTAGTCTACTCTTTTGGGACACACTCTTGTTGTTTTATGAGAGAAACTCCAGGTCAAGTGATGGTCACACGGGTCGTCATGGTGCCCCGTTGCCCCCGGTTATCTCTCTGGAGGTTGGAGTTGGAGGGCCTCCTCAATCGAGGTCAGTGTGCCCACGGAGCAAACCCTGCAACTTCAGGGCATGGTTGGGGGTTAGGATCACCACGTGGGGTCCGTTTCCCTTAGAAGGGAGGTGGCCTTTTGGGCTGCTGATTTCCAGGTTTTCAGATACCACCAGTATCTTGGCCAGATGTGGCGGTGGGCCAAGCCCCTTGGTGACCATAGCTTATCCTACCTGGATGGCATTCTTGCATTGTTCCATTTCAAGTGGTCCCAGTTTTTGCACTAATACTCCAATGGCGATTCACCTTTCACCAGGAATGTAAAGGTCAAAGGGTTTAGCTAAATTAGGGAGTTCCAGGGCAAGGGTCTGAATTGACTGCTCTTTCCATTCTTGAAAGGCCACTTCTGGATTCTATTCAAAAGGATCATCATCTTTTCCTTTCAGTGTTTCATATAGAGGCCCAGCTAGTAGACTGTAGTTAGGGATCCAGAGGCAGGAAACCCTGGCTTCCCCAGGAACCCCTAAGCTGTCTTCTAGTTTCAGAAAGGGGTAAGGCTGTAAATTGTTTCTTCCCTTTCCTGGGATGGGCTTCTCCGACCTTCTGTGAGAATGAAGCCCAGGCAGGTCACCATAGTCTGTGATACTTGAGCTTTTTCGTGGACAACTTCTATCCTTTATTGGCTTGGTAGTTCTGAGGCCTCCTTAGTAGGGCTGGCGATCAGAATGTCGTCTGAATATTGAAGGAGTGTTTCCTTTTCCAGAGGTAGAACTTTTAGGTCTTTAGCTGAGCTTTCCCCAAAGATGGTGTGGGAATTTTTGAACCCTTGGGGCAAGACAGCCTGGAAGTATTGTTTTAGTTGTATGTTGAGTCCTGTCACTCACAAGCCAAAATTTCTTGTGACTCTGGGACTAATGGAATACAAAAGAAGGCATCAGTGAAGACTAATACAGAATACCAAGTCCTGGTGGTTGGTAGAATGACCAGCAGGGTGTAGGATTTAGGAACTACTGGAGGTATATCCTCAGTGGCTTCACTGACTGTCCTGACATCCTTTACCAGGACTCCAGCAGCCCATGGGGCTCTCGAGGTCAGGCCAATCCCAGGATATGGAGCTCACCTGGGCAGGTACCCTACCCCCACCCCAGCCCACGGGGCTCTCGTGTTCAGGCCCCTCCCAGGATATGGGATTCCCTGGGCAGGTCCTCTGCAGTCCATGGGGCTCCCGTGGTCAGGCCCCTCCCAGGATACAGAGCTACCCTTGCAGGTACCTTGGCAGGGCTGGGCACACAGGAACCGTGCACATAGCCCTCATTGCAGAGCACTCCAAGCTCACCTGTCGCTCAGATCTGACACAGAGCACCTCAGAGCAGGACTTGAACTAACAAACAGCAGCTCTGACAGGTCTGTGACCCTGGGCATCACTCTGTGCGGCCTCCTCCACCTGGTCTTCCAGAGACTTCCACTGCACCCGGGGCACCAGGCCTCTGTCTCCAACCACCACCCACCCCTCCTCTCCCTGACTCCTGGGTTCCTCTCATTAGGAGAGGGTTTTCTTGAAGTTGTCTCCCACTCATGGGCCAGATAATATAATTAGAAAACAAGCCAGAGCTGCAGCCCCTTGTCTATCCTGACTCTCAGGAGCCCACACCTGTTCCTTGGACCTGGCCAATTCAGCAAGTTCCATTTTCAGCAACTGTGAGCCCCTGAGGGGTGATTATTGGCTGGCTTGGGAAGCCTGACCGTGCCGGCCAGCCCTCCCCAGGTGTGCCTGGGTGGAGATCAATATAAACACCGCTCCAGGCAGCAAGAGCCCCTGCAGCTGTGCCTGACGCCATTTTCTCTGCCCTGTCAGCAGTCTTGGGGCTGGGCTGGTGGGAGGGAATGAGAGGCCACGGCTTTGTGGGTGTCCCAGTGTGAGTGGGGCTCTGCTGGACTTTCTGCAGCAGTTGCCAAGATGCTACCTGCTAAAGAAGAGGATGTGTCACCCACACCTGCCGCTGGAATTTCTCCCTGGGCACAGGTGAGGAAGGAAGAAAGCAGTGGGGGCCGGGACAGCAGGGGTATCTCAGGCAGGGAAATGGAGAGCTTCCAGAAGAGCACCCAGGGCCAGGACCATCCTGGCTGGCCTGCAGGCACCAAGTCGGCTGGCATGCTGTCCCTCATGTGGCTCCATGGCCCTTCCTCTAGGTTTTCAAGTCCTTGTACATATTCAGGTGTTTAGCCTTGGAAGGGTGGGAACATTTCAGCAGCAGCTGGCCTGGGGCTCGGCCCACGTTTACTCACAGATACTTCGGCACGGTCCACCAGCTTTGCAGTGAGGACGCTTGTTGCGAGGAGCATGCTGGCTGAATGGGAGATGATTCCCCACCACTGACCAACTTCAGAATTGTTTGCAATTGGAGCAAGTGCCCTGAAACGGTTTTCTTCTGTGTAACTGGTGGGTTCTGTTCTTTTTTATCTTTTTTTCGTTTTTGGTTCAAGGTAGATTTTATTCCTCTTTTGTGTATTTACAGATATAAGCATGGAAATAATTTATTCATATAAATACATGTATGTGAAGGGAAGAATATTTTTCTGTTTTACTTTTTTTAATTTTATTTTTTTATTTTGAATTTAATTTTATATTTTTATACAGCAGGTTGTTTTTGGTTATCTACTTTATACATATAAATGTATACATACCAATCCCAATATCTCAACTCCTCCCACCACCATCCCCAACAGCTTTCCCCCCTTGTTGTCCATACGTTTGTTGTATACATGTATTGCTCTATTTCTGCCTTGCAAAACGGTTCATCTGTACAATTTTTCTAGGTTCCACATATATGCATTAATATACAAGATTTGTTTTTCTCTTTCTGACTTACTTCACTCTGTATGACAGTCTCTAGATCCATCAACGTCTCTACAAATGTCCCAATTTCATTCCTTTTTATGGCTTAGTAATATTCCATTTTATATATGTACCACATCTTTATGCATTCGTCTGTCTGTGGGCATTTAGGTTGCTTCCATTTCCTGGATAGTGTAAATAGTGATGCAATGAACATTGTGGTGAATGTCTCTTTTTGATTTATGGTTTTGTCTGGGTATATGCCCAGTAGAGGGATTGCTGTATCATATGGTAATTCTATTCTTAGTTTTATAAGAAACTCCATAATGTTCTCCACAGTGACTGTATCAATTTACGTTCCCAACAATAGTGGAAGAGGATTCCTTATCTCCACACCGTTTCCAGCATTTGTTGTTTGTAGATTTTCTGATGATGCCCATTCTAATAGGTGTGAGGTGATACACCATGGATGAGTCTATTTCGTTGAGCAAAGAGTAGGTCTTGTTTATTACGTATTTGGCTTATGGAATGGTATGTGTGCTAATTTCAATCTGTTTTTATACAGCAGCCCAACTCAACTTTCCCCTTAAGCAAGCATAAGGTTTTTATCTAAATGTGAGACTCTGTTCGGTTTTGTAATTCAGTTTATGTGTAGCCAAGTTTACACTCCCTCTATTAGTGATATCTTATGATAATTATCTTTCTTTGTGTGATATATTTCTCTTAGAATCATCATAATTAAATCCACTCAATTTGCTGCTACAGGCCTGATGACATTGATTTCACTGCTGAGTGATATTCCGTTGTACGTAAGTAGCACAACTTCTTTATCCATTTTTTTCTTTCTGGGATATTTAATTTGTACTGGACTCGAGGTTCTTGTAAACACAGCAGCCCTAAATTTTGTGTTGGCTGTGTCTTGTTGATTTTAATTTTCCTAAGCTATAGGGCCAAAAGTGGAAGTGCCCTAGGCTCTGTAGCTTTGTTTTTTAGATGTTTCAGGATACACCATGAACATCTCCAGAGTGTCTGTTGGCAATTTACATCCCGCCCATCAGCATAACACGGCTCCCTGTTCTCCATGGCCTGTCCTGTGTTTCTGGTTTTTACACTTTATTCAGATGGCCTTTTTGACGAATGGGAAATGTGACTTCATTGTAGTGTGGATTTCCATTGCTGGAGTGCTTGGTTGGCCAAAATGTTCCTATGCGTTTTTTCCTGAATATATTCAGGAAAAATGTATACGCACTTTTTGTCCATGTGCATCACTGTCAAAGATCTGCCGCTTTTCATATGCTTTAAATGCAATTCCAATCTACCTCTTGAAATATGATTCCTGCAATTCTGCCTCGTTTTCAAGTCCTCTTTGCAGACTTACTTCGATATATTTTTGCCAATAGCTGTCATTTATCTCTGCAGGTTTGTGAATTACAGTGCCCCTGAGCTCCTTTCTTAACTCGCTTCCTTGTAAGCTGGCCACAAAACTGCAGGTTTGCTTCAGGCCATAATCAGGGTCCAGCACGGCACTCTGAGCCTTTGGTTAATTCCTCTTCCTGGTGGGAAATTAGAGTTAAATGTGCCCCTCCAGATACCTGCCTCACTCCCAGCCACATGGTGATGTATGTCCTCAGGTTTGAGGCCATATGTGATGGGTTCCTCATCTTTTGATGATGTGGCCCCACTGGTGTGTGGACACTCCTGCCTGGTTCCCATCCCCTTGGTGATGTGGGCCCTCTGGTGAGACTCTGATCCTGGTTGGGTTCCTCACACATCCGTGAGGTGAGCCCTCTTCTCTGAGGTCACTCCTGCCTGGCTGGCACAACCCGCCTTGTTGACTTCGGCACCCTGGTGGCAGTTGGAACCTACTGGGAGCCTCCTTCCCGCGGTGATGAGGCCCTCTGGCGTCAGACCCTAATGGCGGGGTTCCCACATTTTCTGATACGTGCTAAGTGGTACGAGGGCACTCCTGCCAGGTTCCCATCCTCATGAGCGTGTGGGCCTTCTGTTCTGAGGTCCTAACGGCTGGGTTGCTCACACTTTCATGATGTGGGCCCTCTGCTGTGAGGTCAATCCTGCCTGGCTGGCGCACGTCGCCTTGGCGACGTGGACCCTCTGGTGGCAGTTGGAGCGTGCTGGGGCCTCCTCCCCTCAGTGATGAGGGCCTTCTGGTGTCAGGCCCTAAGTGCTGGGCTCCACACATTTTCTGATGTGTGCCCAGTGGTGCGAGTCACTCCTGCCAGGTTCCCATCCCCATGGGCATGTGGGACTTCTGTTCTGTGGTCCCAACTGCTGGGTTGCTCACAGTTTCATGATGTGGGCCCTTTGCTGTGTGTTCACTCTGGCCTGTATCCCATAGTGTCAGTGCTCTGGGCCTCCAGCTTGGAGTTTCCAACTTCTCGATTCCTCACCTTTTTTATTCTATGGGCCCTCGGTTGTGCGTCTCCTCCTGCATGCCTCACTCCCAGCCCCTTCGTGATGTGTGTCCCCTTGTTTGAGGCCACATGTGCTGTGTTCCTCACCTTTCTATAATGTGGCCACACGGGTGTGAGGACACTCTTGCCTGGTTCCCATACCCTTGGTGATGTTGGCCCCACTGCTGTTAGGACAGTCTTGCCTGGTTCCCATCACCTTGGTGATGTTGGCCCTCTGGTGAGAGTCTGATCCTGGTTAGGTTCCTCACCCTTCTGTGAGGTGAACCCTCTGCTCTGAGCTCACTCCTGCCTGGCTGGCACACACCGCCTTGGCAACGTCGGCCATATGGTGGCAGTTGGAGCCTGCTGGGAGCCTCCTCCCCTCGGTGATGAGGGCCCTCTGGCCTCAGGCCCTAACTGCTGGGTTCCCACATTTTCTGATTCGTGCTAAGTGGTGCAAGGACACTCCTGCCAGGTTCCCATCCCCATGGGGATGTGAGCCTTCTGCTCTGAGGTCCCAACGGCTGTGTTGCTCACAGTTTCATGATGAGGGCCCTCTGGTGTGAGTTCACTCCTGCCTAGATCCCATAGCCTCGCTGCTCCTGGCTGCCTGCCGGAGGTTCCAACTGTGGGATTCCTCACCTTTTTTATTCTATGGTCCCTCTGTTTTGAGGATCCTCTGGCCTGCCTCACTCCCAGCCCCTTGGTGATGTGTGTCCTCAGGTTTGAGGCCACGTGTGCTGGGTCCCTCAAATTATGGTGATGTAGCCCCACTGGTGTGAGGACACTCCTGCCTGGTTCCCATTCCCTTGGTGATGTTGGCCCTCTGGTGACAGTCTGATCCTTGTTGGGTTCCTCACACTTCTGTGAGGTGGGCTTTCTGCTCTGAGGTCACTCCTGCCTGGTTGGCACACCCCGCCTTGGTGACATCGGCCTTATGGTGGCAGTTAGAGCCTGCTGGGAGCCTCCTCCCCTCGGTGATGAGGGTCCTCTGGCCTCAGGTCCTAACTGCTGGGTTCCCACATTTTCTGATTCGTGGAAGTGGGCCGAGGACACTCCTGTCAGGTTCCCATCCCCATAGGGATGTGGGCCTTCTGCTCTGAGGTCCCATCCGCTGGGTTGCTCACAGTTTCATGATGTGGGACCTCTGCTGTGAGTTTGCTGTGGCCTGGATCCCATAGACTCTGTGCTCTGTGCAGCCTACTGGCCGGTTCCAACTGCTGGATTCCTCACAACTTTTATTCTGTGGGCTCTGTTTTGTGAGGATACTCCTGCTTGCCTCACTCCTAGCCCCTTGGAGATGTGGGTCCCCTGTTTTAGGCCACATGTTCTGGGTTCCTCACCTTTCTGTAATGTGGCCACACTGGTGTGAGGACCCTCCTGCCTGGTTCCGATCCCCTTGGTGAGGTGGGCCCTCTGGTGAGAGTCTTATCCTGGCTGGTTTCCTCACCCTTCTGTGAGGTAGGCCCTCTGCGGTGAGGTCACTCCTGCCTGGCTGGCACACATCAACTTGGTGACGTGGGCCCTCAGTTGGGAGTTGGTGTCTGCTGCGAGTCTCCGTCCCTCGGTAATGAGGGCCCTCTTGCGTCAGACCCTAACTCCTGGGCTCCCAAAATTTGCAGATGTGCGACCTGTGGTGCGAGTACACTCCTGTCAGGTTCCCAACCCCATGGGAATTTGGGCCTTCTGCTCTGAGGTCCCAACGCCTGGGGTGCTCACAGTTTCATGATGAGGGCCCTCTGATGTGCGTTCATTCCGGCCTAGATCCCATAGGCTTGCTGCTCCTGGGCGCCTGCTGGGAGGTTCCAACTGCGGGATTCCTCACCTTTTTTATTCTATGGGCCCTCTGTTTTGAGGCTCCTCCTGCCTGCCTCAATCCCAGCCCCGTTGTGATGTGTGTCCTCTGGTGTGAGGCCACGTGTGCTGGGTCCCTCACCTTTCGATGATGTGGCCCCAATGGTGTGAGGACACTCGTGCCTGTTTCCGAGCCCCTTGGTGATGTGGCCCCTCTGGTGAGAGTCTGATCCTGGCTGGGTTCCTTACCGTTCTGTGAGGTGGGCCCTGTGCTCTGAGGTAACTCCTGCCTGGCTTGCTCCCATTGCCTTGGTGACGTCGGCCCTCTGGTGGCAGTTGGATCCTTTTGGAGACTCCTGTCCTCGGTGATGAGGTCCCTCTGGCGTCAGGCTCTAACTGCTGGGCTCCCCAGGTTTTCTGATGTGAGCCCAGTGATGCCAGGACACTCGTGAAATGTTCCCATCCCCATGGCGATATGGGCCTTCTGCTCTGAGGTTCCAACGACTGGGTTGCTCACAGTTTCCTGATGTTAGCTCTCTGGTGTTAGTTCACTCATTCCTAGATCCCATAGCCTCTGTACTCTGGGCCGCCTGCTGGGAAGTTCCAACTGCTGGGTTCCTCACCTTTTTTATTCTTTGGGCCCTGTGTTGGGAGGCTCCTCCTGCCTGTGTCACTCCCAGCCCCTTGGTGATGTAGGTCCTCTGGTTTGGGGCCACATGTGCCAGTTTCCTCATCTTTTAGTGATGTGGCCCCACTGGTGTGAGGACACTCGTGCCTGGTTCCCGTCCCCTTGGTGATATGGGCCCTCTGGTGAGAGTCTGATCCTGGTTGGGTTCCTCACACTTCTTTGAGGTGGGCCGTCTGCTGTGAGGTCACACCTGCCTGGCTGGCACACCCCGCCTTGGCGACGTGGGCCCTCTTGTGGTAGTTGGAACATGCTGGGAGCCTCCTCCCCTCAGTGATGAGGGCCCTCTGGCGTCAGGCCCTAACTGCTGGGTACCCACATTTTCTGATATGTGCTAAGTGGTGTGAGGACACTCCTGCCATGCTCCCAACACCTTGGGGATGTGGACCTTCTGCTCTGAGGTCCAAATGGCTGGGTTGCTCGCAGTTTCATGATGTGGACCCTCTGCTGTGAGTTTACTGTGGCCTGAATTGCATAGACTTGGTGCTCTTGGCCGCCTGCTGGGAGGTTCCCATTGCTGGATTCCTCAGCTTTTTTATTCTATGGGCCCTGTGTTGTGAGGCTACTCCTGCCTGGCTCATTCCGAGCCCCTTGGAGATGTGGGTCTTCTGGTTTAGGCCACATGTGCTGGGTTCCTCACCTTTCTATGATGTGGCCACACTGGTGTGAAGACTCTCCTGCCTGGTTCTGATCACCTTGGTGATGTGGGCCCTCTGGTGAGAGTCTTATCCTGGCTGTGTTCCTCACCCTTCTGTGAGGTAGGCCCTCTGCGGTGAGGTCACTCCTACCTGGCTGTCACACGTCACCTTGGCGACGTGGGACCTCAGTTGGGTGTTGGTGCCTGATTGGAGTCTCCTCCCCTTGGTAATGAGGACCCTCTGGCGTCAGGCCCTAACTCCTGGGTTCCCTAAATTCTCTGATGTGTGCCCTGTGGTGCGAGTACACTTCTGACAGGTTCCCAACCCCATGGGAATGTGGGCCTTCTGCTCTGAGATCCCAACGCCTAGGTTGCTCACAGTTTCATGATGACGGCCCTCTGGTGTGAGATCACTCTGGCCTGGATCCCATAGTCTCGCTGCTCCTGGCCGCCTGCTGGGAGGTTCCAACTGCGGGATTCTTCACCTCTTTAATTCTATGGTCCCTCTGTTTTGAGGCTCCTCCTGCCTGCCTCAATCCCAGCTCCCTTGTGATGTGTGTCCTCTGGTTTGAGGCCACGTGTGCTGGGTCCCTCACTTTTTGGTGATGTGGCCCCACTAGTGTGAGGACACTCCTGCCTGGTTCCCATTCCCTTGGTGATGTGGGCCCTCTGGTGAGAATCTGATCCTCTTTGGTTCTTCACACTTCTGTGAGGTTGACCCTCTGCTCTGAGGTCACTCCTGCCTGGTTGTCGCACTCCGCATTGGCGACGTCGCCCCTCTGGTAGCAGTCGGAGCTGGCTGGGAGCCACCGCCCCTCGGTGATGAGGGCCCTCTGGCATCAGGCACTAATTGCTGGGCTCCCCACATCTTTTCATGTGTGCCCACTCTTGCGATGACACTCCTGCTTGTTTCCCTTCCCCATGGGGATGTGGGCCTTCTGCTCTGAGGTCACAACGGCTGGGTTGCTTACAGAATCACAATGAGGGCCCTCTGTTGTGAGTTCATGCCGGCCTGGATCTCATAGCCTCAGTGCTCTGGGCCGCCTGCTAGGAAGATCCAACTGCTGGTTTCCACACCTTTTGTATACAATGGGACATGTGTTGTGAGGTTAATCCTGCCTGCCTCACTCCGAAACCCATGGTGATGTGGGTCCTCTGGTTTGAGGCCACATGTGCTGGGTACCTCAACTTTTGATGATGTGGCCCCACGGGTGTGAGGACACTCCTGCCTGGTTCCCATCACCTTGGTGATGTGGGCCCTCTGGGGAGAGTCTGATCCTGGCTGGGTTCCCTACCATTCTGTGAGGTGGGCCCTCTGATGTCAGGTCACTCCTGCCTGGCTAGCTCACATTGCCTTGGCGACGTGGGCCCTCTGTTGGACACTGGAGCATGCTGGGAGCCTCCTACTCCCGTGAATGATGGCCCTGTAAAAAATGCATATGCACTTTTTGGCCAAGTGCTTCATTGACGAGGTTCTGCCACTTCTCTTATGCTTTCAGAGCAATTCACGTCTACCTCCTGAAATCGGATTCCAGCAATTCTGCCCCACTTTCAAGTCCTCTTCGCAGCCTTAATTCAATATATTTTTGTACGATTTCTGTCATTTATAAGTCTGCAGGTATGTGAATGACAGTGCCCCTGAGCTCCTTTCCCCAACTCGCTTTCTTGTGAGCTGGCCACAAAACCGCAGGATTGCTTCAGGCCCTAATCTTGTTCCAGCACGGCATGCTGAGCCTTTGGTTAATTCCTTTTCCTGTTGGGAAATGAGTGTTAAAATTGCCCGTGCATACTGGGCATATACCCTGAGAAAACCAAAATTCAAAAAGAGTCATGTACCAAAATGTTCATTGCAGCTCTATTTACAATAGCCCGGAGATGGAAAGAACCTAAGCGCCCATCATCGGACGAATGGATAAAGAAGATGTGGCACATATACACAATGGAATATTACTCAGCCTTAAAAAGAAATGAAATTGAGTTATTTGTAATGAGATGGATAGACCTAGAGTCTGTCATACAGAGTGAAGTAAGTCAGAAAGAAAAAGACAAATAGCGTATGCTAACACATATATATGGAATTTAAAGGAAAAAAATGTCATGAAGAACCTAGGGATAAGACAGGAATAGAGGCGCAGACCTACTGGAGAACGGAATTGAGGATATGGGGAGGGGGAATGGTGAGTTTTGACAGGGCGAGAGAGAGTCATGGACATATACACACTAACAAATGTAGTAAGGTAGATAGCAAGGGGGAAGCAGCCGCAAGGCACAGGGATATTAGCTCGGGGCGTTGGGACAGCCTGGAGGGGTGGAAGGGGGAGAGAGGGAGGGAGGGAGACACAAGGGGGAAGACACAGGGAGCATAGGTATATGTATAGCTGATTCACTTTGTTATAAAGCAAAAACTAACACACCATTGTAAAGCAATTATACCCCAATAAAGATGTTAAAAAAAATATTTGCCCGTGCACACACCTACAGATAGTCTCCCATTGGTTCTCCGTATTCCTGTTCTTCTTGCGCAGAAATTGCAAACAGTGCCAAACAGGAGGTTAAAGGCACTGACTCTCCAAATGGGGAGAGTGTAAGAAAAGGGTCTGGAATGGTGAACCTGAGTACCAGGGGACGAAAACAGACATGCATGTAAAAAGGATTCCCAGTCACACGGTGGAGCATACTCTGGGTTTCCCATGCAAATTTTAGCAGAAGGAAGAATCCCTTGAACCTTGAGAGTTGGGAACCATGGAATGGGTACCAGGAAGTATGACATCAAAGGGTCTGCATTTGCTCACTGAACCTCACCAATGCTATCAGCCCAAAGGATCCAGCCTTATCTCTCACCCAGCTCTGGGTGTAGATGTGGTAAATCAGATTGCATTACATGCCCTGTGTGAGTTATTTAAGAATTGCTCTCTATTTCACTGTCATTGTGTTTTGTTTTTGAAATTTTTTTTGGACACAGGGATTTATCGGATTTTCACTGCTGCGTTAATGACGCTGTACACATTCTTGATTCTCTTACGGAGACATAAATATCCACGGGTTTTAAGATTCTTCCTAGTCAGGTATATTCCTAGGCGTTGAATATGTGGTGTTGAGTCCATTTCGTTGAGCAAGGAGTAGGTCTTGTCTATTACATATTTGGCTTATGGAACGGTATCTGTGCTAATTTCAGTCTCTGGTTTTATGCAGCACTCCAACGCACCTTTCTACATAAGAAAGCACAAGTTGGTTTTCTAAATTTGAGACTGTTCTGTTTTGTAATTCAGTTCATGTGTAGTCAAGTTTACATACTGTGTATTAGTGATATTTTATGATGTTTCTTTTTATGTGTGACTTATTTCACGTAGAATCACCATACCTGAATCCACTCACTATGCCGCTACGGGCCTGATGACACAGATTTCATTGCTGAGTGATATTCCATTATACGTACGTACCACAACTTCTTTATCCATTGTTTGCTCTCTGAGATATTTACCTGGTACTGTAAACGAGGTTCTTGTGAACAGAGAGGTCCCAAACTTTGAGGTGGCTGGGTGTTTTTGATTTTAATTTCCCTAAGCCGTAGGACCATAAGTGGAAGTGCCATAGGCTGTGTTGCTTTGTTTCTTACGTGTTTCAGGAAACACATAACACATCTCCAGAACGGCTGTCGGCAATTTACATCATATGCATCAGCATAATAAGGATCCCTGTTTTCCATTGCCTGTCCTCCGTTTCTGGATTTTACAATTTTTTTAAATGGCCCTTTTGCCCTGGGGGGCACTGAGACTTCATTGTAGTGCAGGTTTATTTACAAGCTTGCTTGGTAGGCCAAAAAGTGCGTATGCGTTTTTTCCTGAATATATTTAGGGAAAAAAGCATCCGCACTTTTTGTACAAGCGCATCATTATCGACGTTCTGCCTCTTTTCCTATTCTTTAAGTGCAATTCCTGTTTAACACTTCAATCGTTTTCCTGAATTTCTGCCCCGATTTCAAGTCCCCTTTGCAGGCTTACTTCAATATATTTTTGGAGGATAGCTGTCATTTATAACTCTGCAGTTCTGTGAATTACAGTGCCCCTGAGCTCCTTTCTTCAACTCGCTTTCTTGTGAGCTGGGCACAAAACCGCAGGATTGCTTCAGGCACTAATCTCTTTCCAGCAGGGCACGCTGATCCTTTGGTTAATTCCTCTTCCTGGTGGGAAATGAGCATTACATTTGCCTGTGCAGACAACTACAGCTAGTCTCTCATTGGTTCTCCCTATTCCTGTTCATCTTGCACAGAAATTGCAAGCTGTGCCAAAGAGGAGGTTAAAGGCACTGACTCTCCAAGCGGGGAGAGTGTTAGTACAGCATCTGGAATGGTGAACCCGAGGACCAGGATACGAAAACTGAGATGCATTTTAAATCGTTTCCCAATCACACGGTGGACGATACTCTGGGTTTCCCATGCATGTTTTAGCTGGAGGAAGAATGCCTTGAACCTGGAGAGTTGGGACCCATGGAATGGGTACCATGCAGTATGACTTCAAAGGGTCTGCATTTGCTCACCGAAACTCACCAATGCTATCAGCCTGAAGTGTCCAGCCTTATGTCTCAACCAGCTGTGGGTGTAGATGTGGTCAATCCCGGTTGAATCACATGCCCTGAGTGAATTGTTTAAGAATTGCTCTCTATTTCACTGTCTTTGTGTTTTGTTTTCGAAATTTATTTTGATAATGGGATTTATCGGATTTTCACTGCTGCATTTATGCTGCTGTACACACGCTTGATTCTCTTATGGAGACATATAAATCCATGGGTTTTAAGATTCTTCCTAGTCAGGTATATTCCTAGGCGTTGAATATGTGGTGTTGAGTCCATTTCGTTGAGCAAGGAGTAGGTCTTGTCTATTACATATTTGGCTTATGGAAAGTTATCTGTGCTAATTTCAGTCTCTGGTTTTATGCAGCACCCCAAGGCACCTTTCCCCATAAGCAAGCACTAGTTGGTTTTCTAAATTTGAGACCCTGTTCTGTTTTGTAATTCAATTCATGTGTAGTCAAGTTTACATTCCGTGTATTAATGATATCTTATTATGTTTCTTTTTCTGTGTGACGTAGTTCACGTAGAATCACCCTACCTGCATCCACTCACTATGCCGCTACAGGCCTGATGACACAGATTTCATTGCTGAGTGATACTGCATTGCACGTACGTGCCACAACTTCTTTATCCATTTTTTGCTTTCTGGGATATTTACCTGGTACTGTAGACGAGCTTCTTGGGAACACAGCCGTCCCAAACTTTGGGGTGGCTCTCTGTTTTTGATTTTTATTTCCCTAAGGAATAGGACCATAAGTGCAATTGCCATAGGCTATGTTGCATTATTTCTTACGTGTTTCAGGAAACACCATACATTTCTCCATGGTGGCTGTTGGCAATTTACATCCTGCCAATCAGCATAACAAGGCTCCCTGTTCTCCATATCCTGTCCTACCTTTCTGGATTTTACACTTTTTTCAGATGGCCCTTTTGCCCAGGGGGCAGTGAGACTTCATTGTAGTGCAGATTTCCTTTACAGGCTTGCTAGGTTGGCCAAAAAGGGCGTATGCGGTTTTTCCTGAATATATTCAGGAAAAAACGCATACGCCCTTTTTGGCCAAGTGCATCATTGTCGACGTTGTGCCTCTTTTCCTATGCTTTCAGGGCAATTCCAGTCTACCCCCTGCAATCGTTTTCCTGAAATTCTGCCCCGCTTTCAAGTCCCCTTCGGAGGCTTTCTTCAATATATTTTTGGAGGATAGCTGTCATTTATACCTCTGCAGGTTTGTGAATTACAGTGCCCCTGAGCTCCTTTCTTCAACTCGCTTTCTTGTGAGCTGGGCACCAAACCGCAAGATTGCTTCAGGCCCTAATCTGTTTCCGGCAGGGCATGCTGAGCCTTTGGTTAATTCCTCTTCCTGGTGGGAAATGACCGTTACATTTGCTCGTGCAGACACCTACAGCTAGTCTCTCATTGGTTCTCCCTATTCCTGTTCATCTTGCATAGAAATTGCAAGCTGTGCCAAAGAGGAGGTTAAAGGCACTGACTCTCCAAGCGGGGAGAGTGTTAGTAAAGCATCTGGAATGGTGAACCCGAGGACCAGGATACGAAAACTGAGATGCATTTTAAATCGTTTCCCAATCACACGGTGGACGATACTCTGGGGTTCCCATGCATGTTTAGCTAGAGGAAGAATGCCTTGAACCTGGAGAGTTGGGACCCATGGAATGGGTACCATGCAGTATGACTTCAAATGGTCTGCATTTGCTCACCGAAACTCACCAATGCTATCAGCCTGAAGTGTCCAGCCTTATGTATCAACCAGCTCTGGCTGTAGAGGTGGTCAATCCCGGTTGCATCACATGCCCTGAGTGAATTAGTTAAGAATTGCTCTCTATTTCACTGTCTTTGTGTTTTGTTTTCAAAATTTATTTTGATAATGGGATTTATTGGATTTTCACTGCTGCGTTTCGGCCGCTGTACACACGCTTGATTTTCTTACGGAGACATATATATCCATGGGTTTTAAGATTCTTCCTAGTCAGGTATATTCCTAGGCGTTGAATATGTGGTGTTGGGTCCATTTCGTTGAACAAGGAGTAGGTCTTGTCTATTACATATTTGGCTTATGGTAAGTTATCTGTGCTAATTTCAGTCTCTGGTTTTATGCAGCACCCCAAGGCACCTTTCCCCATAAGCAAGCACTAGTTGGTTTTCTAAATTTGAGACCCTGTTCTGTTTTGTAATTCAGTTCATGTGTAGTCAAGTTTACATTCCGTGTATTAGTGATATCTTATGATGTTTCTTTTTCTGTGTGACGTAGCTCACGTAGAATCACCGTACCTGCATCCACTCACTATGCCGCTACGGGCCTGATGTCACAGATTTCATTGCTGAGTGATATTGCATTGTACGTACGTGCCACAACTTCTTTATCCATTTTTGCTTTCTAGGATATTTACCTGATACTGTAGACGAGCTTCTTGGGAACACAGCCGTCCCAAACTTTGGGGTGGCTCTCTGTTTTTGATTTTAATTTCCCTAAGCTATAGGACCATAAGTTGAAGTGCCATAGGCTGTGTTGCTTTGTTTCTTACGTGTTTCAGGAAACACCATACACTACTCCAGGGTGGCTGCTGGCAATTTACATCCTGCCAATCAGCATAACAAGGCTCCCTGTTCTCCATATCCTGTCCTACCTTTCTGGATTTTACACTTTTTTCAGATGGCCCTTTTGCCCGGCGGGAAGTGAGATTTCATTGTAGTGCAGATTTCCTTTACAGGCTTGCTTGGTTGGCCAAAAAGGGCGTATGCGTTTTTTCCTGAATATATTCAGGAAAAAACGCATACACCGTTTTAAGCCAAGTGCATCATTGTCCACGTTGTGCCACTTTTCCTATGCTTTCAGGGCAATTCCAGTCTACCCCCTGCAATCGTTTTCCTGAAATTCTGCCCCGCTTTCAAGTCCCCGTCGCAGGCTTACTTCAATATATTTTTGGAGGATAGCTGTCATTTATAACTCTACAGGTTTGTGAATTACAGTGCCCCTGAGCTCCTTTCTTCAACTCGCTTTCTTGTGAGCTGGGCACAAAACCGCAGGATTGCTTCAGGCCCTAATCTGTTTCCAGCAGGGCACACTGAGCCTTTGTTTAATTCCTCTTCCTGGTGGGCAATGAGCGTTACATATGCTCGTGCAGACACCTACAGCTAGTCTCTCATTGGTTCTCCCTATTCCTGTTCATCTTGCACAGAAATTGCAAGCTGTGCCAATGAGGAGGTTAAAGGCACTGACTCTCCAAGCGGGGAGAGTGTTAGTAAAGCATCTGGAATCGTGAACCCGAGGACCAGGATACGAAAACTGAGATGCATTTTAAATCATTTCCCAATCACACGGTGGACAATACTCTGGGTTTCCCATGCATGTTTTAGCTGGAGGAAGAATCCCTTGAACCCGGAGAGTTGGGACCCATGGAATAGGTACCATGCAGTATGACTTCAAAGGGTCTGCATTTGCTCACCGAAACTCACCAATGCTATCAGCCTGAAGTGTCCAGCCTTATGTCTCAACCAGCTCTGGGTGTAGATGTGGTCAATCCCGGTTGCATCACATGCCCTGTGTGAATTATTTAAGAATTGCTCTCTATTTCACTGTCTTTGTGTTTTGTTTTCGAAATTTATTTTGATAATGGGATTTATCGGATTTTCACTGCTGCGTTTCGGCCGCTGTACACACGCTTGATTCTCTTACGGTGACATATATATCCATGGGTTTTAAGATTCTTCCTTGTCAGGTATATTCCTAGGCGTTGAATATGTGGTGTTGGGTCCATTTCGTTGAGCAAGGAGTAGGTCTTGTCTATTACATATTTGGCTTATGGAAAGTTATCTGTGCTAATTTCAGTCTCTGGTTTTATGCAGCACCCCAAGGCACCTTTTCCCATAAGCAAGCATTAGTTGGTTTTCTAAATTTGAGACCCTGTTCTGTTTTGTAATTCAGTTCATGTGTAGTCAAGTTTACATTCCGTGTATTAGTGATATCTTAAGATGTTTCTTTTTCTGTGTGACGTAGTTCACGTAGAATCACCGTATCTTCATCCACTGACTATGCCGCTATGCGCCTGATGAAACAGATTTCATTGCTGAGTGATATTGTATTGTACATACGTGCCACAACTTCTTTATCCATTTTTTGCTTTCTGGGATATTTACCTGATACTGTAGACGAGCTTCTTGTGAACACAGCCGTCCCAAATATTGGGGTGGCTGTCTGTTTTTGATTTTAATTTCCGTAAGGTATAGGACCATAACTGGAAGTGCCATAGGCTGTGTTGCTTTGTTTCTTACGTGTTTCAGGAAACACCATACACTTCTCCAGGGTGGCTGCTGGCAATTTACATCCTGCCAATCAGCATAACAAGGCTCCCTGTTCTCCATATCCTGTCCTACCTTTCTGGATTTTACACTTTTTTCAGATGGCCCTTTTGCCCGGGGGGCAGTGAGACTTCATTGTAGTGCAGATTTCCTTTACAGGCTTGCTTGGTTGGCCAAAAAGGGCGTATGCGTTTTTTCCTGAATATATTCAGGAAAAAACGCATACGCCCTTTTTGCCCAAGTGCATCATTTTCGACGTTCTGCCTCTTTTCCTATGCTTTCAGGGCAATTCCAATCTACCCCCTGCAATGGTTTTCCTGAAACTCTGCCCCGCTTTCAAGTCCCCTTCGCAGGCTTACTTCAATATATTTTTGGAGGATAGCTGTCATTTATAACTCTGCAGGTTTGTGAATTACAGTGCCCCTGAGCTCCTTTCTTCAACTCGCTTTCTTGTGAGCTGGGCACAAAACCGCAGGATTGCTTCAGGCCCTAATCTGTTTCTGGCAGGGCACGCTGAGCCTTTGGTTAATTCCTCTTCCTGGTGGGAAATGAGCGTTACATTTGCCCGTGCAGACACCTATAGCTAGTCTCTCATTGGTTCTCCCTATTCCTGTTCATCTTGCACAGAAATTGCATGCTGTGCCAAAGAGGATGTTAAAGGCACAGACTCTCCAAGCGGGGAGAGTGTTAGTAAAGCATCTGGAATGGTGAACCCGAGGACCAGGATACGAAAACTGAGATGCATTTTAAATCGTTTCCCAATCACACGGTGGACGATACTCTGGGTTTCCCATGCATGTTTTAGCTGGAGGAAGAATCCCTTGAACCTGGAGAGTTGGGACCCATGGAATGGGTACCATGCAGTATGACTTCAAAGGGTCTGCATTTGCTCACCGAAACTCACCAATTCTATCAGCCTGAAGTGTCCAGCCTTATGTCTCAACCAGCTAAGGGTGTAGATGTGGTCAATCCCGGTTGCATCACATGCCCTGAGTGAATTATTTAAGAATTGCTCTCTAATTCACTGTCTGTGTGTTTTGTTTTCGAAATTTATTTTGATAATGGGATTTATCGGATTTTCACTGCTGCGTTTCGGCCGCTGTACACACGCTTGATTCTCTTACGGAGACATATATATCCATGGGTTTTAGGATTCTTCCTAGTCAGGTATATTCCTAGGCGTTGAATATGTGGTGTTGGGTCCATTTCGTTGAGCAAGGAGTAGGTCTTGTCTATTACATATTTGGCTTATGGAAAGTTATCTGTGCTAATTTCAGTCTCTGGTTTTATGCAGCACCCCAACGCACGTTTCCCCATAAGCAAACACTAGTTGGTTTTCTAAATTTGAGACCCTGTTCTGTTTTGTAATTCAGTTCATGTGTAGTCAAGTTTACATTCCGTGTATTAGTGATATCTTATGATGTTTCTTTTCCTGTGTGACGTAGTTCACGTAGAATCACCGTACCTGCATCCACTCACTATGCCGCTACGAGCCTGATGACACAGATTTCATTGCTGAGTGATATTGCTTTGTACATACGTGCCACAA